>NC_135813.1:45009815-45142859 GCF_964213995.1 Mustelus asterias
TGCTTGTCCTTTCAGGCTATGTGTAGTTCTTGCATTCTATTACTACTCTGCAGTAATACATAATAGTTCTGAAACCAAAAGAGAAAATGCTAGAAAATCTCAGCAGGTCTGGCAGCATCTGTAGGGGGAGGAAAGAGCTGATGTTTCAAGTCCAGATAACTCTTTGTCAAAGCTTTGACAAAGCTTACAGATACTGCCAAACCTGCTGAGATTTTCCAGCATTTTCTCTTTTGGTTTCAGATTCCAGCATCCACAGTAATTTGCTTTTGTTTTAAGTCTACTGTGATCAGTTCTCACCTCATGCCTCCAAAGTGTGCGTTAATTGAATTCAGAATGATTCATTATCCCTCTGAAACCCAGTGTTGAATTCTATCATATTATAGTTGCTGTTAGCTATTTGTACCCTTACTATTATGATTATTGACTAATTTAAACTCATTACTCATTACTGAATCTAATGTGGCCTATTATCTTGCCAATTCAGAAACACAAAAAATTGTCTTGAATATACTTAAGAAATTCACTGCCTTTGGGACTCATACTTTGTTGCTGTGTGAGATCTAAACTCTCCTTCACTGATTACATATTTTGCTTCTCTGATCTCCAACTTAATGTGTTAAAATTGGGTGTTCTACAGACAATTTCCACAACAGTCGTACATTTTTTTCTATTGCTTAATTCTACCCAGTGTCTGTCTGCTCAGCCTTATCGATGTTCCCTCTCTTGTTCTAAGTGCCCCATGTCAATATTTGCTACTCCTGAACTGCTAATGTCCCTTTCCAAAGACTCCATAACCAGGAATATTTACTTTCTACTCAGGCCCAATTTGCAGCAAAAACAGAAAATGCTGGAAAATCTCAGCAGGTCTGACAGCATCTGGCTCTATGTTCTCTCTCCACAGATGCTGTCAGACCTGTTGAGATTTTCCAGCTTTTCCTGTTTTCGTTTCAGATTCCAGCATCCGCAGTATTTTGCTTTTATCTCAGTGATGGTCACTACAACCCTCTTAATAATGAATGTTAGGTTTCATAGCCACTTGTTCTCTTTCTTGTGTTATCTGTATAGAGACCTGAGGTTGCGAAAGGTCTGACAGAAATGCAAGTTCTTGCTTTGATGAAAGCTTGGGCACACATCCATCAGATTTCTGGCTGGAGGTTTGTATCTTTCATACACATCATGCGGATGACAGGAGCTCTGAACTGTAATCTTCTCCCCCTTACAACCTCTCCCATTCCAACTCCATCTCTTGCTGACCTCACCCCACCTATCTGGATTATTGCCATGTGAGTGTTGCCTCACTGTGCCCCGGGATCAGTGTTTGTATTCAGAGCTGCTGTCTCCCCGGGGCTCGGAGTCCAGCTTCTCTCTCTCGGGGACTCAGCCCTGGCCGTTTGACCAGTTGCTAAGGAGGAGCTGCGGGCTCCACACACGGACTGAGCGCCTGCTGGAGGAAGGCGGTAACCAGCGAACAAAGAGTCCAGTGCTTAGAAACGGGCAGCAAACACACGGAGACATTTGCACAGAGAGAGAGAAAGGTGCTGGGGAAAAGGGGAAAGACTCTGCTACCTGGAGATATCTCTCAAACACTTCAGCCAGTGGTCACATCCAGCATCAACCACACCTCTGGAAGGAAACAGCTCCCAGACAGAAATGACAGGCTGAAAAAAACGGGTAACACTCAGACAAGAGAAATTGGATCTTTCAACTCAGGACCCTGTGGCGTGGAGAGCCTGGATTTGGTTTGTTGAATTTTCATCTTGATTGGAACTTGCAGGAGGCTCCAGCAGATCTGCCCAGGATGGAGCTTCCTGCTTGCTGAACACATGGCAGATGTGAGGGAGGAGAGTGAGTTGCAGAGGACTGTTTCTGAATGTCCTGTCTGTTACCTGCTCTATGACAATGCCCCGAAGACACCCCTGTTGCTGCCCTGTGGTCACACATTCTGCATGGAGTGCCTGGCACGGATCTCCATCTTTATGAAGCCTAATGACACGTTCCCGTGTCCACTCTGCCGGACTGCCATCTCCATCCCACCTGGAGGAGTCCCCAAGCTCAACCCCAACCTGGAGATGATGTCCACTTTCCCCCCAGGGCTACAGAGCAGGCAGCAGGTTTGGCTGGAGGGCTCCAAGCTCTGTTGGCTGAAGAAGGATGAACACGAAGATACTGCGACCGTGCTGACATTGCAACTATTGCCCCATCCTAACCCTGAACTCCAGAACCCTTCACACTTGGTGGGTGTCCACCACACTCCCCAAATCTCCAGGTATTGGATTTACTCCAGTAACTGCTGCTGGCTCTGTCTCCTGATAATGCTTGGATTTGTTATGATGTTTGGCATCATATTCTTCCCCGTATATCTCATCAAAGGTCCATGAAGCACTTTATTCAGAATCTCTTCTCGATTTGCCTTGGCCACAGAATGATGGTATTATTTTCCCTCCAAGCTAAATATTATTGGACAATCAGTAAGAGTCATCAATGTGCAAGAGACAATTCAGGTGGTGGATTATAAATATATTTCCAACAGTGTGCCTTGCAAAGGTTCATTTGAGGCCCTACTTTTTACAAGAGAGTGGGCCATAATTTGCTGTGGCAAGGTGTCTAACAATGTCTGCTGTTGGTTAGACTTGCTATTTCATGTTTAGGTTTTTGCTTGTTTTTGTGGCAAGCTGCTGGAAGTGTAAGCTGATAACTTTGGAGCGAAGAAAACTGGGCATCCGTGAGCTGAGTGAACAGGGTAAACAACTATGTATTCCCATAAACAGTCAGACTGAAGGATTGTGAAATCAACAGCGTAAAGATTGAGAAGGAAGTGTAAATTAGAGTGATTGAATTCAATAGAGTTATACAGCGCAGAAAAGGTCCTTTGGCCCATTGGGTGGGATATTCCGGCCATGCTTGCCCTGAAACCAGAAAATCCTGCCTGAGGTCAACAGACCTTTCTGTGGTTTGCCCCTCGCCCGCTCCGATTCCCGTAGTGGACGGAACGGGAAAATTCACCCCATTGAGTCTGTGCCAACAATAACTACCAATAAAGTCACACTAATCCCATTTTCCTACATTTGTCCCATATCCTTGAATGTTATGATGTTTCCAGTGCCCATCCAAATGTTTTTTTAAAAGTTCTAAGGTTTCCGGCCTCCACTACCTTCCCAAGGCAGTACATTCCAGATTCCCACCGCCCTCTAGTTAATTTTCTTTTTTTCAAATCTCCTCTGAATCTCCTGCCCCTCACCCTTAAACTCTGCCCCCTCGTGATTGACCCCTCAACCAAGGGGAACAGCTGCTCCCTACTCACCATAACCTTATACACCTCAATGTCAAATCTGGTATCGAAATGAAATAGAGGGAAGAAACGATTAGAAAAGAGAGAGAAAGAAGATATAAAGAAAATGTTTTAGAAAATGAAAATGTTATATTTTTAAAATCACCAGCAGCGATTAAAATCTGAAGGGATGAGACTCCACACTAGTAATGGTTAATTTTCAGTGTTAGAGATGTTAATTGGCAGTAATTAACAGTTATTATGCTGTAAAGCATAGATTGGAATGTACAGGACTAAACTTCAAAATGGTGAGGCAGCAGGAAATGCCACTGTGGTGAAGCTACCGGTGGAGTGGCACAACTTTGACAACAACCTTTGGATATTTGAGTTTAACCGTGGATCTGCCCTTCGCTTGAAATGGCTGCACCGTTGGCACAAACATTACCTTATCTTTATTTGGACAGCAAATGATATTTATTGGATCATGACACTGTTCCTGACTTCATACTGTTTATCTATACTGGGAGTTTTCTAACACTTTCATACATTTATACATTCTGTAAATATCTGTAATATGATGATATTAAATATGATTGATTCATAAATCCTGTGGTATGGAGGATAGCTGAACAAGAGAGATGTAAATGCCTCCCTAATTTTGGAAATCTCTCTCTCTCCCCACAGTTAGGGCAGGCAAAAGCACATGCTTACGACTATTTTCCTGGAACAGGTCAGTAGCTGGCCACCAGAGGCTACAGCTTGAGGGACACATCAAGCATGGCTGACCAGGAGACTCTTCCAGCTCTTAGCAGGTTGATAATGGACACCTGGCTATCAGGCCCTGGAATGGGACTCAAACCCAGAGCTCTGGGTCGCAGGCTACTCATTATGCCATAAGACCTCCTTACCTGGAAGCTATATGTACCATAAATAGTTAAGAATTATAGATATTTATATATTCATTTTAATCTAGTGTTGGGTTAGCCAATATGGTCCTTTTATACTGGTGGGCTGAGAATTGTGATGATTATTGTCCTATCCTACGGTGTCACTTGAAAAATTGGCTTTTGAAACTCATAATTCTCTGATGTTGGACACCCGATTGCCAGTGAGAACAGAGAATTTGGTGCTCAGCCAAATCTCCATTAACTGCAGCAGGACCAGAGAATCCCAGTCTCTGAGAGATCAGAGAATTCCGGTTTTAGTCTATGTAGACGTACCATAGATGTGGAGATGCCGGCGTTGGACTGGGGTAAACACAATAAGAAGTCTCACAACACCAGGTTGAAGTCCAACAGGTTTATTTGGTAGCAAACGCCACTAGCTTTCGGAGCGCTGCTCCTTCGTCAGGTGAGTGCCCTGACGAAGGGGCAGCGCTCCGAAAGCTAGTGGCGTTTGCTACCAAATAAACCTGTTGGACTTCAACCTGGTGTTGTGAGACTTCTTACTGTGAAGTACCATAGAACCATGGAATCCCCACAGTGCAGAGGGGGCCACTGGGGGCAAATTGGGCCCATCGAGTCTGCACAAACTCTCCAAAAGAGCATCTTACCCAGGCCCACTCCACTGCCCTAGCCCTGTAACACCATGCATTTACCATGGCTAAATCCCCTAATCTTGGGACATTAAGGGGCAACTTAGCATGGCCAATCCACCTAACCTGCACTGTGGGACTGTGAGAGGAAACCCACGCAGGCACAGGGAGAATGTGCAAACTCCACACAGACAGTGACCCAAGCCAGGAATCGAACCCGGGTCCCTGGAGCTGTGAGGCAGCAGTGCTAACCACTGTGTCACCACAAA
Organism: Mustelus asterias; assembly: GCF_964213995.1. NCBI lineage: Eukaryota > Metazoa > Chordata > Chondrichthyes > Carcharhiniformes > Triakidae > Mustelus > Mustelus asterias. Next base: position 45,014,887 of record NC_135813.1, read on the forward strand.
TACTGGTGATGAAATTAGCTTATTCTGGTAATGTGAAACAGAGTTATGATTCTACAGAAAACTAAAATCGACGTAGAACAGGCTGCTGCTTTGCTATGGTTTTTCACTGCTGGTGAAGACCAGTTTCATCTCACAGACTTACAGTGAGATGACTTGTTGCCCCTTCTTGGGAAGAATGTATAGGTTGAACAAAGTAAGCAGATTTGCAATGCACCTCAGGAGAAAAGGACAGCACATTGTGATGTGTTACAAAGCAGATTGACAAGTAGGCTCATCAGGGAGGATTAGGAAAAATGTGCTTGCTGGTAGCATTGTGTCCCCAACTTAATTCAGAGGTGTGTTGGCCATGTTGCATAAGTTTCTTTGGCATGGCAAGTTCTGGTCCTCTTTTTGGGAAGTCTTGTTTTGGAAACAAAACATATTTAGAAATATCCCATCACTACCTGAGAATCCCACCTCATGCCCCAGTCTCCCTCCTCTGCGGGTGAGAATTCTGTAAGTGAGCTGGTGTGCTCTTTCAGCTGGCAGTCATTGTGAGCGGAACCATGAACTCTTATCTGTAATGTTTTACTGAATCTTCCTGCAAGGATGCCTATCACAGACTGCTGTGAGAAACAGCAATAGTCTCCATGAGGCTGCAGGGCAGGAACACTGAGACTGGGCAACACCTTCTGTGGAGGAAGGGTAAGCACATTCACAAAGGTGAGGATATTTACTTCGGCACTTCTTCCAATCACAAGAATGTTTCTCTTGTCATTTGCTTTGGGATATGATGGAGCTGAGAGACTGCATTGACTCGCTTTGATCTTCCTGCTTTAACCATTGGAATTCACACAACTACTAATATGGCCATTCCCCTTCATGGTATCCCTACATACATAATGACCCCCCCCCCCCCCCCGCAACCCCACCACAAAATCCGTATCCCCCCAGAGAACAGGGATAACCTTTTTTCCATGGGTTATATGAATCATTGGCAAGGCCAGCTTTTGTTGCCCATCCCTAACTGCCCTAGAACTGAGTGACTTGCAAGGCCATTTCAGAGGGCAGTTAAGAATCACTCACGTTGCCATGAGTTTGTAGTCATTTGTAGGCCAGACCAGGGAAGGACAGCCAATTACTCAACATCACTGAGACTAGCTTCACGTTCCAGATTTTGTGAATTGAATTTAAATTCCATCAGCCACTGTGGGTGAAATCTGAACCCATGTCTCCAGAGCCTGGGCCTCTGGATTACTAGTCCAGTGACTACAACCACACCACTATCTTCTCCCTAAAGCTGGAGATTTACTCCTCTTTGAGTCAAGAAATTTCAGCCATAAATGATTGACTCCTTATCCTGAGACAGTTCTAGATTCCCCAGACAGGTCACCTCTCGGTATTCACCCCGTCAAATCCCTTCAGAATCTTGTAGGTTCCAGTAAGACAACTCATCATTTTTCTAAACTCCAGTGAATGTAGGCCCAATTTTTAAAAAACTTTACTCCATTCTTAAAAGTTACAAAACCAATCCTCAGAGTGGACTGGGCAGACCCATCTTCTTGCTTATTCCAAAAACTAAATTCAAATTGACTCGATTCATGGTCCCCACAAGAGAGACAAACAAGATCCAAGCTGACAAGAAAAGGCATTGCATCCCATCTTGGGCTGGATCTGACACTTGATCTTAGCCAAAAGGCTGAGAAACGATATATAGGCCCAATTTACTCAGTTTCTCATCAAAGGACAACCTCCCTTCCGAGGAACCCCATGTGAGCTTCACTGTATCGCCTCCAATGCAAGTATACCCTTGTCAGATTAACTCAGTTGGTTTGTGATGTGGTGCACGTAGTTCAATTCCTGTACTGGCTGCGGTTATTCATGAAGGCCCTGCCTTCTCAACCTTGTCTCTCACCTTAGATGTGGTGATCCTCAGGTTAAATCACCACCAGTCAGCTCTCCCCCTCAAAGGGGAAAGCAGCCTCTGATCTGGGACTACGGCGACTTTACCTTTTACCTTTATCCTTCCTTAAATATGGTGACCAAAACTGCACACAATTCTCTAAGTGTGATCTCCTCAAAGCCCCACACAACTGTAATAAGATTTCTTTATTGCTGTAATCGAATCACATTATAATAAGGACCAACTTGCCATTTGCCTTCCGAATTGTTCACTGTACCTTAATGCTAACATTCTGTGTTCTTTGAATGAGCACACCCAAGTCTTTCTTAACATCAACACTGACAAGTTTCACACCTTTTAAAAATATTCTGCTTTTAGTTTAAGTAAACATTGATCCCTTTGAAGCAGAGGCAGGATAAATCATTATGGGGAATGAGGAAGTGATAGAAACATTGAACAAATAGTTTATGTCTGTCTTCACAGAGGACGCAAGATGTATACCAGAAGTAGAGAGTGATCCAGGTGCTAAAAAGAATGAGGAAATTAATATCGGCAGAAAAAAAATACTGGAGAAACTTAAGGGTCTAAAATCTGCCAAATTGCTGGACCTGATGGCTTATACCCTAGGGTTCTAAGAGAGATAGCTGCAGAGATAATGGATTATCTGGCTATGATTTTCCAAAAGCCCCTAGATTCTGGAATGGTCCCAACAGATTAGAAGTTAGCAAATATGATGTCAGGCTAACTGTCCTTTAGTTTGCTGTTTTCTCTCTTCCTCCTTTCTTGAAAAGTGGTGTCATATTTGCTAACTTCTAATCTGCTGGGACCATTCCAGAATCTAGGGACTTTTGGACAATCATAGCCAGAGAATCCATTATCCCTGCAGCTATCTCTCTTAGAACCCTAGGGTTATAAGACATCAGGTCCAGCAATTTGGCAGATTTTAGTCCCTTAAGTTTCTCCAGTATTCTTTTTCTGCCGATATTAATTTCCTCATTCATTTTAGCATCCGGATCACACTCTACTTCTGGTATACAACTTGTGTCCTCTGGGCCAGTAAAATTGACACAACTATTTGTTCAATCTTTCTATCGCTTCCTCATTCCCCATAACGATTTATCCTGTCTCTGCTTCTAAGGGATCAATGTTTACTTTAACTACAGGCGCCGGAGTGTGGCAACTAGATTTCCACAGTAACTTCATTGCAGTGTTAACGTAAGCCTACCTGTGACACTAATAAATAAACTTAAACTCAAACCATTTCCACAGTTGTAATGTGCCTTTAAGGAATATCAGAATGACATCATTAGAAGGGAAGTGTGTCATATGATCCAGTCACTTTTGCCTGTGAGCAGAACACATACACAGTTCTGCTGCTGATGTCTTCAAGCTTTCTATCTTTATAAATGTTCGCATGTGCCAAGTCTAAATAAATGAACCCATAATATGTTTTCCCAATCCCTTATGAGTGCTTGGTTCTTTTATATCATAACAGGACATCCACCACTTCCACCATGTTGCCAGCAACAAACACATTGGCTCATCCCAAAACCGTAAAATCCCGCCTGAGATCAACAGACCTTCCATGCTCCGTCCCTCACCCACTCCAATCCCTGTGGTGGACGGGCTGGTAAAATTCTGACCATCTTGCCCTCCTCACACCTTTCAGCATTCTGAAGGAATGGATCCTTCCACGGATTCCTGCGCCAATCCTCAGTCATGCCTCTTTCCAATAGCAGCTTCCCATGCAGGTGCAGGAAATGTAACATCTGCTCTTTTACCTCCTCACTTCTTACCATTCAAGGCCCCAAACTCTCCTTCAAAGTGAAACAAAGATTTGCCTGTACTTCTCTCAATTTAGTATACTGTATTCACTGCTGATGATATGGTCTCCTCTACATTGGGAAATCCTAACAGGGACTGCTTTATGGAACACCCATGCTCAGTCACGTCCCTGAGCTTCATGTCCTATTTCATTTCCATTCTCCACCTTACTCCCACTCTGACCTTGGCCTGCTCCAATGAAGCTCAACGCAAGCTTGAAAAATGCACTCTTCATCTTTTAACTCAACGTTAGAACCACAGAATAGAATAGAATCCTACAGTGCAGAAGGAGGATATTTGGCCTATCGAGCCTGCACTGACAACAATCCCACCCAGGCCCCATCCCTGTAACCCCATGTATTTACCCTGCTAATCCCCCTGACACTAAGGGGAATTTATCATGGCCAATCAACCTAACCTGCACATCTTTGGAATGTGGGAGGAAACCGGAGCACTCAGAGGAAACCCACGCAGACACGGGGAGAACGTGCAGACTCTACACAGACAGTGACCCGAGGTCGGAATCGAACCCGGGTCCCTGGCACTGTGAGGCAGCAGTGCTAACCACTGTGCCACCGTGCTGCCTGCTTTGGTATATTAGGTAGCACATGTTTTCGGAGTGTCGCTCCTTCTTCAGTTGAGTATATTAGTGCAGGCCTTCGAGTTCAATGATTTCAGATCATAATTTCTGCCTCCATTTTGTTTTGTGTTTTAGTTTTGTTGGTTTTTATTTCTCACTTCTTTCCTTAATCACTTGCATTTGGATAGATGCTATTCAGCCATTCATACCTCATCTACACACATATTTAGTTTCTTTACCCATTTCCACAACTTTGGTTTTTGGACCATGAAACCTTGTATCATTAAATCTCTCCTGCCCTCCTCATCACAGGCCTTTCCTTTTGTTCTCCCCCCGCCACCCAACCTTTCACTTGTTCAAAATCTGTCTCCAGCTTTCCTCAGTTCTGATGAAAGGTCACAGACCTGAAACATTAACTTTGTTTCTCCCTCCACAGATGCCACTGAAAATCATTCTGACCTGCTGAACACATCCAGCATTTTCTGTTTTTAGTTCTTCCTGGTGTCCTTGCCAACAGTTATCCCTCAAGTCACACCTAAAATCAAATTATTTGCCATCATCACTGTACTATTTATGGAACCATGTTGAACACACAATTGGCTGCTGCGTTTCCTACATTGCAACATTCCATTGATTGGAATTGTGACACGACTTTATTTCTGTAATCCAATCACGTTGAAATAAAACATGCCATTTGCCTTCCCAACTGTTTGCTATACCTGCATGTTAGCTTTCTGAGTTCCTTGTACTAGTATGAAATTAACACCAGCAGAGAGAAAGTTCTGGAGAAACCTAAGGGACTAGAATCTGACAAATCCTTGAGATCCTTGGGCGGCACGGTAGCACAGTGGTTAGCACTGCTGCTTCACAGCTCCAGGGACCTGGGTTCGATTCCCAGCTCGGGTCACTGTCTGTGTGGAGTTTGCACATTCTCCTCGTGTCTGCGTGGGTTTCCTCCGGGTGCTCCGGTTTCCTCCCACAGTCCAAAAGATGTGCGGGTTAGGTTGATTGGCCATGCTAAAATTGCCCCTTAGTGTCCTGGGATGTGTAGATTAGAGGGATTAGCGGGTAAAATATGTCGGGATATGGGGGTAGGGCCTGGTCGGTGCAGACTCGATGGGCCGAATGGCCTCTTTCTGCACTGTAGGGTTTCTATGATTTCTATGATCTGATGGCCTGCACCCTAAGGTTCTAAAAGAGATAGCTGCAGAGATTTATAAATACTCTGATTATGATTTTCTGAAATTCTCTCGACTTTCTCATTGGTTGTAAAGTGCTTTGGGACATTGTGAAAGTTTTCCTTTTCCTGGCTGCATATGTTATCCACGCACAAGAAGCCTATTCATAAGAAAGAGAGAAGTTTACCATGTAAAGTCCCTCAGTCTAGCCCCCTTTTCCCCAGTGTTAATCTGCCCACACCACCATTGAGCACAGCCCTGGTTTTATTGGATTTGCAAAGTAAAATGCAAAAATATTGCGTAAATAAACAGAGCAGAGGTGATAGGAAAATATCTGTTCATGAGATAACTCAAGATCTACCAATCCTGATGATCCTCAGCACAACAGATCTCATTACCTGTAAATGCTCCTGCTGATATTGTTGGATAAACACTCAGTGTATTTGTAATATGTTCCTTTATCCACTATACATGTGGAGACACTAAGCCTTTTAAAATAAATAGGTTGAAGCTTGGGAATGTAATGCTTAGAGGAATGACATTCTAAGGTGCTAACATATCCCATACTAAGTCCCAATTTTAACTCCAGATGGGGTTTTGGGCAGGTGCGTGTTGAAACCCGGTTTAAGTCCCCGGGCCACATGCCCCATCTCCCTCTGACCCAAAATAGGCAGGAACCCACCCGAAAGAAGTGAAAAATTGTACAGCCTGGAGGCCGCTCGACACCACAAAGGAAAGATTCAGTGGGTTCCTCACAGGGATCTTCTGTTTGGAAATGGGGAGGAAGGAGGCTGGTGGGGTAGGGTGGCTTTAGCTTTCCTTGTGAGATTTGGAGAAACCCTCCTCCTCCTGGGCCCAAATAGAATAAATCAAATAATGGACATGTTTCAGTCTCTCTGGGGTTGATTCTCCTCTGTCTCGGGCTCAGCTGCACTGGCTTCCCTGCTCAGACCTGAGTTAAAATTGCAGTTAGGATCAGGTTATATCATCAAAACCTGATGAACGTAATGTAACTAGTGATCTTTGCCAACTTTTGGCATACGTCCGTCTCAACTGCTCAGGACAGCAGGCCAGTGTAACCCTAGCAGCTCCAGGGTGGGTGAAGTAATCCTTCCCTGAGGATAGGTTAAAATCGCCCTCTAGTGTCAGCTTGGTTCAGGTAGTGACTTTCTCAACTCGGAATCAGATGGTTTTGGAATATCAATACAGGTGAATGGGATGAAAGAAAACACATGGAAGGGAGAACACCTCCAAGTAGTTAATCTCCATGTGTTTGATCAGGTGCTTGCCAACAGTGCTGTCCCAGTCACGTCTCCAGCTCCAATTCTGCATGATTCCATCTCAGATTTTGTCCTTCCTGTTTTCAGATCCACCCATCCTCAACATTCCAATGATACCCACTGTTCATTGAACCACTGTTTTTACCACGGTAAGAGATCCACCCTCTCTATGTGCTCCTGTACACACACTCTCAACGCTTCTCATCAGCAGAATTTTACTTTACTCCTGAGCTGCTCTGGTCCTCTGTTCTCCAAGGCGGCCTTCGCGACACACGACAGCGCAGAGTCGCTGAGCAGAAACTGATAGCCAAGTTCCGCACACACGAGGACGGCCTCAACCGGGATATTGGGTTCATGTCACACTATTTGTAACCCCCACAGTTGCCTGGACCTGCATAGTTTCACTGGCTGTCTTGTCTGGAGACAATACACATCTCTTTAGCCTGTCTTGATGCTCTCTCCACTCACGTTGTTCTGTTTCTTAAAGACTTGATTAGTTGTAAGTATTCGCATTCCAACCATTATTCATGTAAATTGAGTTTGTGTCTTTATATGCTCTGTTTGTGAACAGAATTCCCACTCACCTGAAGAAGGGGCTTGGAGCTCCGAAAGCTTGTGTGGCTTTTGCTACCAAATAAACCTGTTGGACTTTAACCTGGTGTTGTTAAACTTCTTACTGCCATTTCCTCACCCAGTGATTGAACAATAAAGCTTCCTCTTCCTTTCAGGTTGTAAGCACCGCAAACTTCAACACTTAGCAGCTCTTCAGTCCCTTCTCCATCTCTTTCCATTTTTATCTCATGACTTCAATGGAAATTAAAATCAGGGGAGACATAAAACAGGCACACCATTACTCGCTGCGTTTGCTACATTGGCTGGAAAGTGCTTTCAGACATCCTGAGATTGTATAAATTGCTACATCAATGCAAGTTTTTCTGTTCTTTACTGGTACTCTCCCCATCTTGACCTAAAACACACAGCACATAGAGACATAGAAAATAGGAGCACGAGGAGGCCATTTGGCCCTTCATGCTGATAAACCCCTCTGAACCACCTCCAATGCATTAACATCCTTCCCTAAACAAGAGGACTAAAACTGCACACAGTATTCGAGATGCCCTGTATAACTGAAGTACAACATTCTTTCTTTTATGTTCAATTCCTCGCGTAATAAAGGATAGCATTTCATTTACCTTCTTAATTACATGTTGGACCTGCATACTAACTTTTTGTGACTCATGTGCAAGAATACCTAAATCCCTCTGCATCTCGACATTCTGCAGTTGTTCTTCATTTAAGCAATCCACTTTATTCTTCCTGTCAAAATGAAAACTTCACACTTTTCCACATTATATTCCATCTGCCAGATTTTTGCCCAATCTCACTCAACCTATCTACAGAACATAGAACATTACAGCGCAGTACAGGCCCTTCGGCCCTCGATGTTACGCCGACCTGTGAAATGAATCTAAAGCCCATCTAACCTACACTATTCCAATATCATCCATATGTTTATCCAATGACCCTTTAAATGCCCTTAATGTTGACGAGTCCACTACTGTTGCAGGCAAGGCATTCCACGCCCTTACTCCTCTCTGAGTAAAGAACCTACCTCTGACATCTGTCCTATATCTATTACCCCTCAATTTAATGCTATGTCCCCTCGTGCTAGCCATATCTATATCCATCTGCAAACTCTTCTTCACAACATACTTTCCTACCTATCTTTATGTCATCTACAAATTTAGCTACCATGCCTTTGCTTCCCTCAGCTAAGTCATTGATATAAATTGTCTAAAGTTGAGGCCCCAGCACAAACTCCTGTGAGACTCCACTCAACACACCCTGCCAATCATACAAAGATCCATTTATGCATACTTTCTGTTTCATAGAATCCCTGCAGTGCAGAAGGCGGCCATTTGGCCCATCAAGTCTGCACCGACCACAATCCCATCCAACACTATTCCCTTAACCCCATCTATTTATCCTGCTGGTTCCCCTAACATTAAGGGGCAAATTAGCATAGTCAATCAACCTAACCTGCACATCTTTGGAATGTGGAAGGAAACTAGAGCACCCGGAGGAAACCCACGCAGACATGGGGATAACTTGCAAATTCCACACAGACAGTGACCCAAGGCAGGAATCGAACCCGGGTCCCTGGCGCTGTGAGGTAGCAGTGCTAACCACTGTGCCACCGTGCCACCCACTACCAGCCAATCTTCAGTCCATGCTAATGTGTTACCCCCCAACACCACAATCTTTCATTTTTTACAATAAACTTTGATGTTGCACTTTATCAAATGCTTTCAGAGAATTCAAATACATCTACAGGCTGCCCTCTATCCACACCACATGTTACTTCTTCAAAGAACTCTATTTCCCTTTCATAAAACTTGGAGAAAAAGTCACTGGTTTCATAAACTTGCTTGGTGAAGGAAATTAAATATTGTGGTGTGTGCAATGCCAGTGTATGAGCAATACAAACCAGCCTTTTAACCTGAGGCCTCATCTTCAGGTGACAAGCTTATCGGAGCAAAAGCACTGTTGCTTCATAACCACTTTATTAGCTAAGCAAAAGCTTTTCCAATTTCAGGAAACTCTGTGACAGGAAAATAAATGTAAAGAAAAATAAATAGTTTTTGCTCTCTGTTTTGAAAATAGTTCCTTGTACTTACAGTATTATATAATCTTTTGGATTGTCTGCATTCCCTCTTGGTTGGATATAGACAACATACCAGCCTCTCAATGAACCAGCCACCTGTTAAGCCCAAAACCGAACAAGGGCAGACTGAGGTGATGTGGCCTGACTTGACGCTAATGTTTACTTTCCGATAGTGAAAACACATTGAACAATCTAAATAACTAAACACGTCTGTTTGGTCGTTTCTGCTTGCATCAGCTTTGGAATTCTCTTCCTCAGAGGGAATAAAAGTAGCAAAGTCTTGCCTCAACTGTACAGAGCATTAGTGAGGCTGCACCTAGAGTACTGTGTGCAGTTTTGCTCCCCTTACTTAAGCATTGGAACAGTGCAGACAAGGTTTACTAGGTTGATTCCTGGACGAAGTGATTGTCTTATGAGGAAAGGTTGAGCAGGTTGGGCCGATGCTCATTGGCGTTTAGAAGTATGAAAGTCAATCTTGTTGAAACCTGTAGGATTCATAGGGGGCTTGACAGGGTAGATGCTGAGAGGATGTTTCCCCTTTTGGGGAAATCTAGAACTCGGGGCCCAGTTTAAAATAAAGGGGTCTCCCATTTAAGACAGAGATGAGGAGGAATTTCTTCCCTCAGAGGGTCATTAGTCTTTAGAATTCTGTTCCTCAGAGTGCAGAGACTGGTTCGCTGAACTGAGTTAGACAGGTGTTTCATCTACAAGGCACTGAATGGTTATGGGGGCCGCAATCAGAATAGCCATGATTTTATTAAATGGCAGAGCAAGCTCGAGGGGCCGAATGGCTAACCCCCTGCTCCTATTTCGTAGACTTTTATGAGACACCTCTAGAAGGAAATGGAAAATGTGTTTTGTTTTCTAGAATGGATTTTGCCTACATTTTCCATTATGAGCAGAGTTTACACCTCACTAGTTAGAATGGGTTTTGCACTGGAGTTGGGGAAAGAGTTATGTAAACATATAGCAGCTACATTATGCTAACAGGTCATTCAGCCCAGCCAGCAATTATGAATATCCGTCAGCATTCCTTATGTAATAAAAATAAGCCATTAGCTTTTAGCTAGCAGAAATTCCACTGAGGACTTAGCAGGATTTCCATGGCAACCTTGAAATTCTTCAGGAATGCTATCTTGACTTGGAGTAAATGGAAGATAGATCGAGATATATCCATGCCCAATCACTGTCACTGGAAAACAACCGCATTGATGAAATGAATTGAAATGTCAGTAAGACTGGGCTCCACATTAAATTATAGCCACTTACAGCTGGTCGTGGTTGAGATTGTGAGCGGTTTTGAAGGGAAAGTTGCTCAAGCTCAGAGAAAAGCTAACTTCATTTATCTCATTGCACAATATCAAAAATTCTGCAAAGCTTGAAGAAATCCTGAAAAGATATCTGATAACCAACTGGCAGGTTTTGTTATCTGAAGGAGCAGGGGGATAAAAGCAGGGAACAATAACTCAAAACTCAAACATGAGCCAGCAGCGAAGTGACAGAATAGCCCATTACCCAAACCCTAATCGAATGCATGATGAAATGGATGTGGTGTTGCAGGAGGTGGTTTGGACGTGGAATATGCAAACATTCCTCATGTATTCAGGCAGATCAGATCTAAAGACATATAGCACAAAAAGCACTGGGGAGGCAGTTGGCATAGTGGTATTGTCACTGGACTAGTAATCCAGCGACCCAAGGTAATGCTCTGGAGACCTGGATTCGAATCCCATCCATGACAGATGGTGAAGTTTAAATCCAATAAAAATATGGAATTCATGGATGACCATGAAACCGTTGTTGTAAAAACCCATCTGGTTCCCTAATGTCCTTTAGGGAAGGAAATCTGTCATCCTTATTGGGTTTGGTCTGGCCTACATGTGACTCTAAATCCACAGCATTGTGGTTGACTCTGAAATGGCCTAGCGATCACTCAGTTGAAAGGCAATTAAGAATGGGCAATAATGCTGGCCCAGTCAGTGAGGTCCACATCCCAAGAATTAATTTTCAAAATGTTATTGTTCATGCTATGGCAATTTTTCTTATTTATTCTTCAGATGTGGACATTGCTGGCAAAGCCAGCAATATTGACCATTCTGTTTGTCCTTGAGGAGGTGGTGGTGAGCCACCTTCTTGAACCACTGCAGTTTGTGTGGTATAGATACAACCATGGAAAATTTTCGGACTGGAGGCAGGTTGCTAGCGGAGTGCCACAGGGACCAGTGTTTGGTTCTCTGCTCTTTGTGATTTTTATTAATGACTTAGAGGAGGGGGCTGAAGGGTGGATCAGTAAATTTGCTGATGACACCAAGATTGGTGGAGTAGTGGATGAGGTGGAGGGCTGTTGTAGGCTGCAAAGAGACATAGATAGGATGCAAAGCTGGGCTGAAAAATGGCAAATGGAGTTTAACCCTGATAAATGTGAGGTGATTCATTTTGGTAGGACTAATTTAAATGTGGATTACAGGGTCAAAGGTAGGGTTCTGAAGACTGTGGAGGAACAGAGAGATCTTGGGGTCCATATCCACAGATCTCTAAAGGTTGCCACTCAAGTGGATAGAGCTGTGAAGAAGGCCTATAGTGTGTTAGCTTTTATTAACAGGGGGTTGGAGTTTAAGAGCCGTGGGGTTATGCTGCAACTGTACAGGACCTTGGTGAGACCACATTTGGAATATTGTGTGCAGTTCTGGTCACCTCACTATAAGAAGGATGTGGAAGCGCTGGAAAGAGTGCAGAGGAGATTTACCAGGATGCTGCCTGGTTTGGAGGGTAGGTCTTATGAGGAAAGGTTGAGGGAGCTGGGGCTGTTCTCTCTGGAGCGGAGGAGGCTGAGGGGAGACTTAATAGAGGTTTATAAAATGATGAAGGGGATAGATAGAGTGAACGTTCAAAGACTATTTCCTCGGGTGGATGGATATAGGGTTCATGGTGGGAGATATAGGAAGGATATCAGAGGTAGGTTCTTTACACAGAGAGTGGTTGGGGTGTGGAATGGACTGCCTGCAGTGATAGTGGAGTCAGACACTTTAGGAACATTTAAACGGTTATTGGATAGGCACATGGAGCACACCAGGATGATAGGGAGTGGGATAGCTTGATCTTGGTTTCAGATAAAGCTCGGCACAACATCGTGGGCCGAGGGGCCTGTTCTGTGCTGTACTGTTCTATGTTCTATGTTCTATGTTCATAGTGCTGTTATGATGTGGAGATGCCGGTGTTGGACTGGGGTGGGTACAGTAAGAAGTCTCACAACACCAGGTTAAAGTCCAACAGGTTTATTTGGAATCATGAGCTTTCGGAGCACTGCTCCTTCATCAGGTAAGTCCTCAGTCATTCCATCAGTCACTCCCCTGAGGAAGGAGCAGCGCTCTGAGAGCTCATGATTCCAAATAAACCTGTTGGACTTTAACCTGGTGTTATGAGACTTCTTATAGTGCTGTTAGGAAGGAGGTTTTGACCTTACGACAGTGAAGGAACGGTGATATAGTTCCAAGTCAGGATAGTGAGTGACTTCAAAGGGAACTTGCAGGTGGTGGTGTTCCCATGTGCCAGCTGCCTTGTCCTTCTAGGTGGTAAAAGCCATGGGTTTGGAATATGCTGCTGAAGATGCTTGTTGAGTTGCTGCAATGTATTTTGTAAATGATACACACTGTCATGGTGGTGGAGGGAGTGTTAATCAACTTGGTTGCTTTGCCCTGGATGCTTTGAGCTCCTTGAGTATTGTTGGCAAGTAGACTTGATTCTATCACACTTCTGTATTTGCCTTGTGGATGGTAGAAAGGCTTTGGAGAGTCAGGAGGTCACTCATCACAGAATTAATTTTCTGGTCAATGGTGACCCATATGATGGAGGAAAGGTCATTAATGCAACAGTTGAAGATGGTTGGTGCTAGGACACTACCCTGAGGAACTCCTCAGTGATGACCTGGGACTGAGATGATTGGTCTCCAATAGCCACAACTATCTCTGTAATGGGTATGACTCCACGCACAGGAGAAATTTCCCTTTATCCCCGTTGACTTCAATTGTACTTGGGCCCTCCCGGTCCACAAACAGTGTTGTAAAGGTACTTATCTCATGGATGCAGCCCCTCTTACCTTGTTTAAGCTACTAGTTTCCCTAAGCCTGGGAAATGTAACTGCCTTTGGTTAAAAATAGAATGTTAAAATTACAACATGCAGCCCAATTGTATTTAAACAATTTTTAGGAGCTCTAAAAGAAGTTGGAATGAGTGAACAGAACGTTATATTACATCCAAATGCTTGCTGGTTACTGAGGCAGTGTGCCTAGTCATGCCAGGTCTGGAGACATGTCTGGACTTGCTGAGCTGGGGGTGATTCGCTGTCCGTACTGATTGCAGCTCCTCACTCCTGTGGATAATACTCTGTCATCATGTTTATATTTCCACCGTAATTGTTACAGAAAAAAGAGGAAACAATGTAATGCCCAATGATGTTCAAATTGCATTGCACGACAGCAGTGGTTCCCAAACTTTTTTCACTGGGCCGCACTTTCGGAATAAAAATTTGCTCGCGCCACACCGAATTTTTTATTGATAAGAAATACATTCAAAAACAAAAAGAAAACAACTCCTAGCTGTGCTTGATTCATAACATAGAACACAACTACTTTGTAATATGATCATGGGACATCCAGAAAGTATAAAACAATGCTTGTTTAAACCATGTTTAAATGTTTCTTTGATTGTCCTTGAATCTTCCCGCCACACTTGCCATCCTCTCTCGCTGCACCAGTGTGGCACGCCGCACCCTTTGGGAACCACTGCACTACAGAATGAAAAAAATAATTGTCCACAATTTACAATACCACCTCCCAAGGTGATGAACAATTCTACAGTGAAAGGTCTCGTTAAACATGGACATTGGTCTGCTTCACCCTTCAACCGATCAACTACTGGGAACTTTTGGAGAAGGTGACGGTGGCCCCTGGAGTGGCATTTGCCCAGTTTTACACCGGACAGTCGGTTTTCAGACGGTCCATCCACTATTCGGTGTGAATGAGACAATTTTAAAGTATCTAGCTTCTAGGGAAATATTTAAATTCTGACCGCCTCTGCTTAAGGACCATGAGGAGAGACACAGCAACAGCACGGTAACAATTCTCCATGTTTTAATGGATCAGGTTTTTTGAAAGTTTCAACACTTGTACACACAGTTCCTGTTCTAAAAATGCACTTAATTGTATTTAACGTGTCTTAGCTCCTCCAAGGGACATTATAACCTGGAAATGTACAAACTTCCCAAGTCTGGACAAAAATAATAAATACACAAATATGTGCAAGAGTGGGGGCTAGCAGGAGTGTCTGAAATTCTTGAAGTCCATTAGCGTCCTTGTGTGTATCCTTTCTGAGGACTGATTGGGGTATGGGGGAGGAAGGGCAGTAATGCAGAGAGAAAGAAAAACAATCAAAAATTCTGCAACTGGGTGAAGCAATCTGGTACCCACTGTGAGGGAAAAAGAGTTTGCTCATGTGTTAGACAGTGTAATATCTCTATCACATCAATTTCAATTTGTGTTAGGTGGAATGTTGGTTTAAGGACTGAGCAACAGTTTGGTAGGTATGTAGATTCAATCTGCTTACTGAAGGAGAAGAGGTTTTGCTTTAACCCCATAAAATCCAGCAAGCTATAATTCACTGGCAGGTGTTCTTCTTGGGTTGCACTAAACTGGCAGAGATACTAGATCCGTAAAGATATTGGCGGACTTCTCCATCCCGCCTGCAGCGGGTTTAGTGGTGGGCGGGCGCGGTGAACCTAGCGGGAGGCAAAAAGTCAGAAACCCGCCTGTGTGAAATCCCGTTGCAAATCCCCCAATGGCGGGTTAATGGCGGGTCGCTCTTCCCACCGGCAGGTGGGACAAACACCATTTCCAGTCATTTACATCTCATGAATGCTCATTAAAACAGCTGCCCGCTGGAATCCCATCAGGCCTTTCCATCTTGCCTCTCGCCAGTGGGAATTTACATTGGTGTCAAGCCCGATTGCTAAAGAGTTCTGTGCACAAGGTGGTCCTCAGTCACCAGAGACTTCGGGGTGAGTGCAACAACTTTCTGCCATAGTCCTGAGCTGCTCCTGATACGTTGTACATCAGGAGTACAGAACTCTGCCAGAGCAGACTGGTTCCTGCCTCCATCTCCTCGCCGAGCTGGCCTTCATGGACCCTATGTTGCTGGAGCCACGGACCCTCCTGTGTCACTGACCCGGGTCAGTACAGTGCCTGGGATTGGGGAGTACAGGGGTCTCCTTCCCCCTGAAGCTACACACCAGTGTCTATTTGTTTACCTGCACTGGGCTGTGGGACTCATGCAGCCACTACAACCAAGGCCTGAAGTTCGACTGAGGGCGGAATGTGAGGTGATGACGAAGGATGGGGGTGTGGCTTAATGAAGACAAGGGGGTAATGTGGAAGGAGGGCTGTGCAGGGGTGGGGAGAAGACCAGGACTCACGATGGCACACAGAGGGACAAGGAGGTGGATGAGGATGAAGAATAATGGAAGGCAGAGGGAAGACTGAGGGGAGGGAAGCTGAACCCTGACAAGGCTTCATGAAAAGCTTACAAACAAGGGGGTCAAAGGGATATCACATTGTTTAATGGAAAGGGATGCACAGAGACTCCAGATGCAGTGGCTAGAGGTTCATGCAGGACATGGGTGCCTTGCACGTGATGGGCTCGAGAAGGGTGGTTGAATCAAGGAGCAGACTTCCTCTTGAGGCTGTTTGCCTTTTCCCTCTGGGTTGCTGACATCCTGCACGGTCCGGTGAAGACAGGTGGGCTGGAGAGAGTGATACATGTGTGCTGGACTGTTGTTTAATATGGTGCTGAGACCTTCGAACCTGCCAGCCGACAGCAAGTGGATGAATCAGCTGTCGACGACATGGAGAACGCACTTGTGCAAAATTAATGAGGCGTCATGTGCAGAATCCGGTTGGTGGGACCGGTGCTGCCGGAGCCTCCCCCCACCCCAATTAGGGCCAGATTCTTCGACTTCGCTCACAGCTGGGATTCTCCTGTCCAGCTGCAGTGAACAGAGATTTGGCTAAGTGCCAAATTCCACGTTTTCACTGGCCGCGGTGGCAGAGTGTGAACAGCTGGAAAATGCCAGCCTTAGTCTCAAGAGGGGAGAATTCCATGCCTGATCCTGCAGAAATGGTCATTAATACTGAACCATAATTATTATCCCCAAAACATCTAAATGCAGATCTTCTAATTGGACAGACGCATTTTTGTCTTTTTAAATTGGAAATCAGGTCTGGAAAAACAATTCTTATCAAATCTGTGCTCATCACCCACCAAGCTTTGTGCTATTAAAACAATAGCCCCTATTGTAATGTGACTGAGGGAGAGCAGCATGGAGGGGAAGTGCGTCAAATGATCCAGTCTCTGTTTCAGTTTGGCTGAACACAGCACACACAGCTCTGCTGCTGATGTCTTCAAGCTTTCTATCCATGTATCATGTTCCATCATCATCCATGTTCTCATGTGCTTAGTCTAAATAAATGAACCAACAGTGTATTTACTCAATCCTTTATGAGTGATTGGTACCTTTACATCATTATAATAACACAGCATGATGCTCAGCGGTAATCAAACAGCCTGGCAGCAAGATCAAGATGTGGGGATGCCGGGATGCCTGAAGAAGGGGCTTGGAGCTCCGAAAGCTTGTGTGGCTTTTGCTACCAAATAAACCTGTTGGACTTTAACCTGGTGTTGTTAAACTTCTTACTGCAAGATCAAGCACAGGTACAACATGGTGAACAACCTTAGATGGTGCTGCACAGCATGAGGTGACCATTGATATTCTGGCCAGATCGCAACAGAGTCAAGCTGTCAGAGCTGAAAGTGCAGAGTGGTGACTGCATAGAAAAGCTTTGAAGATACGGTTCAGAAACAATGCTGAAATTGAAAGCTGCTAAGCAGACGGACCCGTCATGGTGAGGTTGCTGTGCATAGCCTGTTAGTTCAGTGAACGGGACAATGTGTCAAGGGGATCAGCATCGATTAGCTCAGTGGGAAAAGGTAAGCGACCAGGAAGTGGGCTGGATCGATAGCGAATGAGGGAGTGTCCAACAAGATAGAAAAATGTCATAGAAATCTGACCAGACAAGTTTGTGATTATAACAGGTGCAGCTTCAGAAAAATGTGCAAAAGCAGCGACATCAGCTCTCATCCCAGGCAACTACAGGAGAAGGGAGATTGTCAAAATGATCACAAAATTCAGTTTGAATTGAGATGCAGCTGACTTACAACCTGAATTTAAAGGGTGGGAATTTCCGGCTGTGCTCACCCCAAGGCTGGAAAATCCCACCCGATGTCAACAGACCTTTGCATGGTCCGTGTCCCACCCATTACAATTCCCTTGGTGGGCAGGACGAGAAAATTCCATCCAAAATGTTTAAACAGTGTACAGAGCTATGGTTTCTCGATTCAGGTGAGTCTGAACCAAACAAGCAAACCATTAAAATTACCCCTACTGACCTTGTCCCTGCGCTAATAAAATAATATGCGTATGCATGTGAATAAAAATCAACCCTCATTAGAAATCACTGAAGCCTCAGGGATACGAGAATGAGTACAACAACTCAGCAGAATTAAGAGTAACAGGCAAGAGATACATTTCCCATTTGTTACACCGAGCGGTTCCTCTATGACTCCAACATTGATTTCTCAATGGAAAATTAGTTCAAAACCACAGCACTACTCCCTCAACTCTGTTACCAAGAGATGTGTTAACATATACGTTGCATTCAAATTGAGTGCCCAAGTTGATTCCTTTCTGTCACTTTCAGAAACAATCTTACTCTGATAGTGATCCAATTTCAACTAAAGAATCAAACTTCATATCAGTTCAGTACAATCCTGGGTGCTAAGGAAAGAATGCAGTATATTTATTATGTATACAAATCATTTATATCTCCTAGCTCATGAGGGAAAGATGTGAAAGCATGAGAGAGAATGCAGAGAAGATTCATAAGAATGTTTCCAGAGATGAGCAACTTCAGTTACATGGATTGGAGAAGTTAGGAAGATTGATTTCACAGATCTAATCAGGGCAGTGTGGTGACACAGTGGTTAGCACTGCTGCCTCACAGCTCCAGGGACCTGGGTTCGATTCCCGGCTTGGGTCACTGTCTGTGTGGAGTTTGCATGTCTGCATGGGTTTCCCCGTGTCTGCGTGGGTTTTCTCCGGGTGCTCCGGTTTCCTCCCACAGTCCAAAGTGTGGGTTACGTGCATTAGCCATGCTAAATTGCCCCTTCGTGTGCCGGGATGTGTAAATTAGAGGGATTAGCGGGATAAATATGTGCAGAGAGGGCCTGGGTGAGATTGTTGTTGTTGCAGACTGGTTGCAGGCTGTGTGGCCTCCTTCTGCATTGTAGGGATTCTATGAAAATTGTGAGAGGTCTGGACAGAGTGAGAAAGTGTGAGAAAGTGTTCCCATTGATGGAAGGATCAAGAACCAGAGAGCACAGATTTAAAAGAAGTGATGGTGATACACGGAGAAGCCATTTCACACAGTGAGTGGCTGGGATTTGGAATGCACTGCCTGAGAGTGTAGTGAAGGCAGGTTCAATGAAGGCATTCAAGAAATTATTATCTGCAAAGGAAGATGCTGCACAGTTATGGAGCAAAAGCAAGGAGGTGGCACCAAGTACATTGCTCGCTCAGAAAGCCAGGGCAGGAGCGGCACAGTGCCACAGTGGTTAGCACTGCTGCCTCACAGCGCCAGGGACTCGGGTTCAATTCCGGCCTCAGGTGACTGGGTGGAATTTGCATGTTCTCCCTGTGGGTGAACCCCTCTGGGTGCTCCGGTTTCCTCCCATAGTCCAAAGATGTGTGGGTTAGGTTGATTGGCCCTTAGTGTCAGGGGGATTAGCAGATAAATACTTGGGGTTTGCAGGGATGGGGGAATTGTTGTCATTGCAAGCTTGATGGGCTGAATGGCCTCCTTCTACACTGTAGGGATTCTATGATTCTATGATGGACTGAATGGCTTCCTTTTGTTGTTACCATTCTGTGATTCTATGATTAATGTTCTCCCATATGTAAATTCTAGTCTTACACACAAGGCGGTACGTCCTTGGCTCTCAATTCTTTTTATTGTCAATGTCATGTTTTATAGTTCTTACATTTCATAACCAAAATTCAGATTCTTACAATTATAAATATGATGGCAAAAAATTTCCTGTCACGGGAATCATAATGGGCCAGACACAAAATTCAGTGGACCATTTAAAGGTTTGTTGAGCTGGAGTGGGAATTTCCAGCCTTGGTGCGCATGTGACCGGAAAATCCCGCCCGATGTATCAACGTGGCTCCTCCCATGGCTTAGCCAGATTCTCCAGTGAGAGCTAAAGCAGACAGAACAACCAGATTTAATCACTGGTTTGTGCTGAATTAATTAGTCTGATCTGAGACACCATTGCACCAAACACAATTCTGCCAGGGTGAAGAGAGATCAACCTCAGCTGATACTGACCATGTGAAGAATGGTCACACGGGTGACAGTGGAACCAGCTCCCAGCCAGGAGTTAATTCCTGTGATGGGGGAGGATGGCAGATGATTGACAAAATAAAGTCGCAGCCAATCAGCTGTTTGATTTTGTAATAGCTTTTTTTAATTAAGTGACAGAAACATCTAAAACCTAAACTATTTTTGTTGTTGCACTCACCTTTACGTTTGACTGTCTAGAGCCTTTGAGCATATTTTTCTTCATCCTTCTTAACGTTCCAGTAGTTTTTATGTTGTGTTTGTCCAACTATTATCCAACTCCATGGTTCTATTCCTATCTGTCCAAATCTAGCCAGTCAATCTCCAGCAATGGCTTCTCTTCTTTCTCTGCGCTTTCACCCCGAGAATAACCTTAGGAAATATTCTTGGGTTCTTCCTGACCTCAATCAAACATTGATCCTTGGCCACGTCACTCACAAACATAGGGGCAGCTTTCACATGTATGCTGGTGACACCCACTTTACATCTTCACCATTTCTCTTGACCCCTCAACTATCTCTATGCAGCTCCAGTGCCAGACTGGGCTGAGTCACAACATCAGGACAAGTCCAGCCCAACATCAGGACAGCAAAAACCATCATCTCTGGTCCCTGTCGCTGACCCCATCCTCCTTCCTATGTCTCAGGCTGAACCACACCATTCCCAATTTTGGTGTTCTGTTTATTCCTCCGCATATCCAATCATTCACCAAGATTGCTATTTTCACCTCCAACTGCTGCCTCTAGCTCAGCTTCTCCATCACTAAAACCCTCTGTCACCTCTCACAAACTTTATTGTAAAAAGGGAATATATATAAAGACTGGAAAACTGATATCTTTGTTGAAGCCTCGAATGTCCAACAGTTCCAATCTGTCCAAACCTTTACTGCTCTGGGTTATGCCCTTTTTATCACTCATCCCTGTCATCACTGATAGACATTGGCTCCCTCTCTGTAAATATATTAAGTTTAAAGCCCTTGTTCTGCTCAAGAACACAAGAACTAGTAGACTGCACAGGCCATGAAGCCGGTTCCACCATTCAATATGATCATGGTTGATCTTGGGCTTTAATTCTATTTTCACGCCTGGTCTGCATATCCCTTCCCTGAAAGTCCAAAAATCTGTCTTTCTCACCCTTAAATGTGTTCAATAATGAGGCTACCACAATCTTCTGGGATAGAGAATTTCAAAGATTCACAACCCTTTGAGTGCAGCCTACTTGATTGCTATCCCTTTCACAATCATTCAATCCCTCCACCACCAACAAACAGTGGCAGGCAAATGAACCATCTACAAGACGCACTGCAGGAACTCACCAAGGCTCCTTAGACAGCACCTTCCAAACCCATGACCGCTACCATCCAGAATAACAAGGGCAGCAGATAGCTGAAAGCACCACCACCTGGAGGTTCCCCTTCAAGTCACTCACTATCCTGCTTTGGAAATATATCGCTGTTCCTTCACTCTCGGTAGGTGAAAGTCACAGAAACAGAAATCACAGAAACCCTACAGTGCAGAAAGAGGCCATTCGGCCCATCGAGTCTGCACCGACCACAATCCCACCCAGGCCCTACCCCCTTATCCCTACATATTTACCCGCTAATCCCTCTAACCTACGCATCTCAGGACACTAAGGGGCAATTTTTTTAGCATGGCCAATCAACCTAACCCGCACATCTTTGGACTGTGGGAGAAAACCGGAGCACCCGGAGGAAACCCACGCAGACACGAGGAGAATGTGCAAACTCCACACAGACAGTGACCCAAGCCGGGAATCGAACCCAGGTCCCTGGAGCTGTGAAGCAGCAGTGCTAACCACTGTGCTACCGTGCCACCCAGTCCTGGGACTCCCTCCCTAACAGCACTATTGATGTACTTACACCTCAGAGACTGCAGTGGTTCAAGAAGGTAGCTTACCACCATCTTCTGAAGGGCAACTAGGGACAGGCAATAAATGTTGGCCTAGCCAACAAAGCCCACATTCTGTAAATAAAAAAATCAGCTCAGTCCGAAATGACTGGCTCCTTATCCTGAGATTGTGTCGCCATATTTGAGATGCCCCAGCTGGTGGGAACAATCTCTCAGCATCTACCCTGTCAAACACCTAGAATTTTGTAGGGTTCAATGAGATTGCTTCTCATTCTTCTAAATTCAATAGAATATAAGCCCAATTTACTCAACCTCTCATCATAGCCCAACCCTGTCAGACCAGGACTAATCTAGTGGACTTTCACTGTATCTCCAATGCGAGTATATCCTTTTTTAGTGTGGAGACCAAATCTGCACATTGTATTCCAGATTGTGGCACAGTGGTTAGCATTGCCACCTCACGGCGCCAGAGACCCGGGTTCAATTCCGGCCTTGGGTGACTGTGTGGAGTTTGCACGTTCTCCCAGTGTCTGCATGGGTTTCCTCCAGGTGCTCTGGTTTCCTCCCACACTCCAAAGATGTGCAGGTTAGGTTGATTGACCATGCTAAATTGCCCCTTAGTGTTGGGGGATTAGCAGGGTAAATGCATGGGGTTACAGGGATAGGGCCTGGGTGGGATTGTTGTCAGTGCAGGCTCGATGGGTCAAAAGGCTTACTTCTGCATTGTAGGGATTCTATGTAGTCTCACCAAAACCCTATAAAATTGTAGCAAGATTTATTAATTCTTGCACTCCAGTCTACTCCAATCCCTTTTTAATAAAGGCCAACATGCCATTTGCCTTCCGAATTGCTTGCTGTACCTGCATGCTTTGTCCTGTCTCTGCAAACTCCTCCAATCTATGTAACACCTAAACTTTCTTTCTCTGACACCAACTTCTTTGTTCCTCCCAACTCTCCCTTCATCCCACTAGTCAACTCTCTGAAACTCCACACCCAAGTCTCTTCACCTCTTCTCCAATAAAAACCATCTAAAGACCCATCCCCTCAACAGAGCTCCTTTACTGGTTCAATGCCAGTTTCCTTACACCTGTTTAGGAATTACCTTGGGACATTTTCTTTCCATACAGACACTATACAAATGGAGAATATTGTTGGGGACATTGGTTATCAGAACTCAAACACAAAAAACAATCATATTCCTCCTATCGTTTTGATAGTGTAAGATTGTGCATCATCCTTCCCAGATATTAGCAACAGTAACTACCGGAAGAGCAAAATAAAAAATGAAAAGTCCTATGGCCAATCTCAGGAAGAACTCTGGGAAATTTTCCTTGACTCCCTAAAGCAAGGGAGCATGGTCCAGGACCCACAAGTTACCCATTACGCTCCACCAGATGTATTCTCTAATAGCCCATCATTCTTTTCCACTGAGAAGTTACACCTTAACTGTGTGCTCATCTTTTCTTGTCTAACTTTGAATCCGTATCGCCTTGCTCTAGAGTTGTTCTAGAATAATTATCCTCAGTGAGTGAGCATCACTCACAAGTCAAATACTTATTACCCCTCCCACTTGCCCTGAGACAGTAAGGGTAGGCCTTCTTCGATGTGGCTTGCTAGGCCACTTAAGAGGACGCTTAAGAATAACCCACAATGGTGTGGAACTGGAGTCACATACAAGCCACAGAGGTTGAGGACATCATCTTCCCTAGGAGATATTAGTGAACTCATTTGGTTTTTAACAGTAATTATGGTCACTTTTGTTGATGTAGCTTTTTGTTTTAGATTTTTAAACTAAATTCAAGTATTCAAGTTGTTCTGGTGAGGTTTGTACTCATGTTTTTTTAAAAGTTTATTTATTACTGTCAGAAGCAGGCTTACATTAACGCTGCAATGAAGTTACTGTGAAAATCCCCTAGTTGCCACACTCCAGTGCCTTTTCAGGTACACAGAGGGAGAATTTAGCATGGCCAATGCGCCTAACCAGCACGTCTTTTGGACGGTGGGAGGAAATTGAAGCACCCGGAGGAAACCTACACAGATAGAGGGAGAATGTGCAGACTCCACACAGACAGTCACCAAGCCAGGAATCGAACCCGGGCCCCTGGCACTGTGAAGCAGCAGAGCTAACCACTGCTGCCTGTTTTGGTATATTAGTGTAGGCCTTTGTTGTGGAGTTTGCACTAATTCTGGACAGCATTCTGAATTTATTTGTCTTCTTAAATCTCTTAAATACTTCTGTACGTTCACCTTTAAAGCATTATTTTCCAACATAAACTAGCAGACGCATCCAATCTTGGTTATCAACTCAGTTGCCCTTATTTGATCTCTGACCAAAGCCAGGATGTCCATCGACAGCAGGGTGCCCTGAACTGTACTGGTAAACAAGTGCTAATGCCACTATTTTGTGAGGGTATTTGCAAATGACAATGCTATTGATGCCAGTAGGTGCCAGCGTATGAGGTCTATGTTTCACAATGCACTGCAGGGGGTTACTAATGACGCAAATACGTCTCCAAAATGCCAATCTAAATGGAAGATATGGCATTGGATATCCCAGTAATTAAGCAAGTACATTCAAAATGGAAGGCAACTTTAATAAAAAAAATATCAGTGCAAAAGTTAAACGAAAGAAGTTCCCATACAACCACATATCGGAGGTTCCAGTTGCTACTCTTCAGGCCATGAGCACTGAGAGAACAGGTCAGCTGCCCTTATTTGCTCCATTATTCTTCTCCTTTGAGCTTAAATTGGACAACATTGATCGGATGGTGAATTTTCAATTTCCCTTCTCTTCCCAGGAAGATACTGACTCGAAGCTAGGCTCCAATCTGTGCCACAAAACCTTGTAAGAAGTCTCACAACACCAGGTTAAAGTCCAACAGGTTTATTTGGTAGCAAATACCATAAGCTTTCGGAGCACTGCTCCTTCGTCAGACACTGTTTGCACTGTTTGAGAGCACATTTCCACGCCATCTGACGAAGGAGCAGTGCTCCGAAAGCTTATGGTATTTGCTACCAAATAAACTTTAACCTGGTGTTGTGAGACTTCTTACTGTGTTCACCCTAGTCCAACGCCGGCATCTCCACACCACAAAACCTTGCCCGAGCAAATTACTGTTATTGAATTTAAACCTCCTTTGATGCCACATCACAGCAAACTGCTCGAGTAACAGCAGCTATAGGCAGTGTTATGTCCTGTTCGTCATTATTTGCTTATCATTATGGTCAATCAGAAGTGGCTATTATTGATGCTTCATATACATCATTTTACCTTCAGGAAGGGAGAGGAGGGGAAAAGTCACAATTAGTTTACTATAATCCTAAATTCCCAAGACACCCATCACACTTGCATGTAATTTAAGTAAAAGCAAAATACTGCAGATGCTGAAAATTTGAAATAAAAATAGAAAATGCTGGATAAACTCAGCAGATCTGGCAGTGTCTGTGAAGAGAAACAGAATTAATGTTTCGATCTAAATGATTCTTCGACAGAACAGTTCTGGGACATCCCCAAATTGTACAAACCCAGGTGAGGCGGGATGACTGGCTCTGTGTCTTTAGTCAACTCACTCTCTACTGGTAACAACAAAGGCTTAATAGAACCAGGTTTCCTTTCCTTTGGAACTTTTCCAGTCCTTGTAGTTGTGTTTAAAAAGGACCAGTTTAACTGGGCTTTCTTGAATTAAGATATTGTAGATTTATTAACTACTGAAAAGGTAAGGAAAAATGG
Organism: Mustelus asterias; assembly: GCF_964213995.1. NCBI lineage: Eukaryota > Metazoa > Chordata > Chondrichthyes > Carcharhiniformes > Triakidae > Mustelus > Mustelus asterias. Next base: position 45,040,402 of record NC_135813.1, read on the forward strand.
TAAAAGTTAAAGTTTATTTATCAGTCACAAGTAGGCTTACATTAACACTGCAATGAAGTTAGAACATAGAACAGTACAGCACAGAACAGGCCCTTCACAGAACAGAGCTTTGTCTGAAACCCAGATCGAGCTATTTCCTCCCTATCAGCCCGAAGTACTCCATGTGCCTATCCAATAGCTTCTTAAATGTTCCTAAAGTTTCTGACTCCACTATCCCTGCAGGCAGTCCATTCCACACCCCAGCCACTCTCTGAGTAAAAAACCTACCTCGGACATCCTTCCTATATCTGTTCGTCATTATTTGCGTGGCGGCACGGTAGCACAGTGGTTAGCACTGCTGCTTCACAGCTCCAGGGACCTGGGTTCGATTCCCAGCTTGGGTCACTGTGTGTGTGGAGTTTGCACATTCTCCTTGTGTCTGCGTGGGTTTTCTCCGGGTGCTCCGGTTTCCTCCCACAGTCCAAAGATGTGCGGGTTAGGTTGATTGGCCATGCTAAAAATTGCCCCTTAGTGTCCTGGGATGTGTAGATTAGAGGGATTAGCGGGTAAAACATGTAGGGATATGGGGGTAGGGCCTGGGTGGGATTGTGGTCGGTGCAGACTCGATGGGCCGAATGGCCTCTTTCTGTACTGTAGGGTTTCTATGATCTCCCACCATGAACCCTATAGTTATGCCCCCGAGTTACCGCTCCATTCACCCGAGGAAATAGTCTTTGAACGTTCACTCTATCTATCCCCCTCATCAACTTATAAACCTCTATCAAGTCTCCTCTCAACCTCCTCCGCTCCAAAGAGAAAAGCCCAAGTTCCCTCAACCTTTCCTCATAAGACCTACCCTCCAAACCAGGCAGCATCCTGGTAAATCTCCTTTGCACTCTTTCCAGTATCTCCACATCCTTCTTGTAGTGAGGTGACCAGAACTGCACACAATATTCCAAATGTGGTCTCACCAAGGTCCTGTACAGTTGCAGCATAACCCCACGGCTCTTAAACTCAAACCCCCTGTTAATGAACGCCAACACACTATAGGCCTTCTTCACGGTTCTATCCACTTGAGTGGCAACCTTCAGAGATCTGTGGATATGAACCCCAAGATCTCTCTGTTCCTCCACATTCTTCAGAACCCTACGTTTGACCCTGTAATCCACATTTAAATTTGTCCTACCAAAATGAATCACCTCGCATTTGTCAGGGTTAAACTCCATTTGCCATTTTTCAGCCCAGCTCTGCATCCTATCTATATCTCTTTGCAGCTTACAACAGCCCTCCACCTCATCCACTACTCCACCAATCTTGGTGTCATCAGCAAATTTACTGATCCACCCTTCAGCCCCCTCCTCCAAGTCATTTATAAAAATTACAAATAGCAGAGGACCAAGCACTGGTCCCTGTAGCACTCCGCTGGTAACCGGTTTCCAGTCCGAAAATCTTCCATCCACCACCACCCTCTGTCTTCTGTTAGATAGCCAGTTACCTATCCAATCGGCCAAACTTCCCTCTATCCCACACATCCTTACTTTCTTCATAAGCCGACCGTGGGGGACTTTATCAAACACCTTACTAAAATCCATGTATATGACATCAACTGCACTACCTTCATCTACATACTTAGTTACCTCCTCAAAAAATTCTATCAAATTTATGAGGCAAGACTTACCCTTCACAAATCCGTGCTGACTATCCCGGATTAAGCTGCATCTTTCTAAATGGTCGTAAATCCTATCCCTAAGGACCTTTTCCATCAACTTACCGACCACCGAAGTAAGACTAACCAGCCTATAATTACCAGGGTCATTTCTATTCCCTTTCTTAAACAGAGGAACCACATTCGCCACTCTCCAGTCCTCTGGCACCACCCCCGTGGACAGTGAGGACGCAAAGATTAATGCCAAAGGCTCTACTATCTCATCCCTTGCCTCCCAAAGACTCCTAGGATATATTTCATCAGGCCCAGGGGACTTATCCACTTTCAGTTTATTCAAAATTGCTAGTACATCTTCCCTCCAAACATCTACTTCCTCCAGCCTATCAGCCTGTGACACCCTCTCTTCCTCAAAAACATGGCCCCTCTCCTTGGTGAACACCGAAGAAAAGTATTCATTCATCACCTCTCCTATCTCTTCTGACTCCATGCACAAATTCCCACTGCCATCCTTGACCGGCCCCAGCCTCACCTTGGTCATTCTTTTATTCCTCACATAAGAGTAAAAAGCCTTGGGGTTTTCCTTGATCCGACCTGCCAAGGACTTCTCATGCCCCCTCCTAGCTCTCCTAAGCCCCCCTTTCAGCTCATTTCTTGCTAACTTGTAACCCTCCATCGAGCCAACCGAACCTTGTTTTCTCAACCTAACATACGCTTCCTTCTTCCTCTTGACAAGACATTCCACCTCTTTTGTGAACCATGGTTCCCTCACTCGGCCATTTCCTCTCTGCCTGGCAGGGACATACCTATCAAGGGCACGCAGTATTTGTTCCTTGAAAAAGTTCCACTTATCATTAGTGCCTTTGCCTGACAATTTTTGTTCCCATCCTATGCTTCCTAATTCCCGCCTGATTGCATCATAATTACCTCTCCCCCAATTGTAAACTATGCCCTGCCGTATGGCCCTCTCCCTCTCCATTGCAATAACAAAAGACACCGAATTGTGGTCACTATCTCCAAAGTGGTCTCCCACAACCAAATCCAACACTTGGCCCGGTTCATTTCCCATTACCAAATCCAATGTGGCCCCACCTCTTGTCGGCTTATCCACATATTGTGTCAGGAACCCCTCCTGCACACACTGCACAAAAACTGCCCCATCTGAACTATTCGACTTATAAAGGTTCCAATCAACATTTGGAAGGTTAAAGTTCCCCATGACAACTACCCTGTGACCTCCACACCTATCCATAATCTGCTTAGCAATTTCTTGCTCCACATCTCTATTACTATTTGGGGGCCTATAGTAAACTCCTAACAACGTGACCGCTCCTTTCCTATTCCTAACCTCAGCCCATATTCCCTCTGTAGGCAGATCCCCTTCGAAATGCCTTTCTGCAGCTGTTACACTCTCCTTGATTAACAGTGCCACTCCTCCACCTCTTTTACCAGCTACCCTACACTTACTGAAACATCTATACCCCGGAACTTCCAACAACCATTCCTGTCCTTGTTCTACCCATGTCTCCGTAATGGCCACAACATCGTAGTCCCAAGTGCCAATCCACGCCCCAAGTTCACCTACCTTATTTCGGATGCTCCTTGCATTGAAGTAGACACACTTCAACCCACCTTCTTGTCTGCTGGTACCCACCTTTGACCATGATACCCTTCCCAGTACCTCACTACACTCACTGACCTCCGGACTACAACTCCTTTTCCCAACCCCCTGACAAATTAGTTTAAACCCCCCCGAAGAGCCGTAGCAAATTTCCCTCCCAAGATATTGGTGCCCCTCTGGTTCAGGTGCACCCTGTCCTGTTGGTACAGGTTCCACCTTCCCCAGAAAGTGTTCCAATTATCCACATAGCTGAAACCCTCCCTCCTACACCATCCCTGCATCCATGTGTTTAACTGCACTCTCTCCCTGTTCCTCAACTCGCTATCCCCCCGTGGCACCGGCAACATACCAGAGATGACAACCTGTTTTGTCCTGGCTCTCAGCTTCCACCCTAGCTCCCTGAATTCCTGTTTTAAATCCCCGTCCCCTCTCTTACCTATGTCTTTGGTGCTGACGTGCACCACAACTTGTGACTGTTCCCCCTCCCCCTTTAGAATCCTGAAGACACGGTCGGAGATGTCCCGGACCCTGGCATCCGGGAGGCAACATACCATCCGTGAGTCTCTCTTGTTGCCACAGAACCTCCTATCTTTCCCTCTAACAAACGAGTCCCCAATAACTATAGCTCTACCGCTCTCCCCCTTTCCCTTCTGAGCCACAGGGACGGACTCAGCGCTGGCGATCTGGTCACTGCAGCTTACCACTGGTAGGTCGCCCCCCTCACCTGTATCCAAAGTGGAAATACTTGTTGCGAAGGGGAACGACCACAGGGGATCCCCGCACCGACTGCTTCCTCCCAGCCCCTCTCACTGTCACCCATCTATTTTCATTCCCTGGAGCAACTATATCCCTGAAGCTTGTGTCTATGGCCCTCTCTGCCTCCCTGATGACCCTAAACTCATCCAACTCCAGCTCCAGCTCCCTAACGCGGTCTTGGAGGAGCTGCAGATGGGTGCACCTCCCACAGGTGTAATCAGCAGGGACACTGACGGTGTCCCTCACCTCAAGCATTCTGCAGGAGGTACATTGCACTGCCTTCACTTCCATCCCCTCCATATAACTTACTGCTACAAAGAAAAAGAATTGCTCCAATGGAACACTGAACCCTTTTTCCCCTTCCTGTTTGTTTGGATTTAACAACTGAGATTAAATCCAAACAAACTAAGATTAAACGCAAATAACTGAGATTAAACCCAAACAACTGAGATTAAACCTAAACAACTGAGATTAAATCCAAACAACTGAGATTAAATCCAAACAACTGAGATTAAATCCAAACAAACTGAGATTAAATCCAAACAAATGAGATAAAACCCAAACAAATGAGATAAAACCCAAACAAACTGAGATTAAACCCAAACAAACTGAGATTAAACCCAAACAACTGAGATTAAATCCGAACAACTGAGATTAAATCCAAACAAACAAAGAACAAAGAACAGTACAGCACAGGAAACAGGCCCTTCGGCCCTCCAAGCCTGTGCCGCTCCTTGGTCCAACTAGACCAATCGTTTGTATCCCTCCATTCCCAGGCTGCTCATGTGACTATCCAGGTAAGTCTTAAACGATGTCAGCGTGCCTGCCTCCACCACCCTACTTGGCAGCGCATTCCAGGCCCCCACCACCCTCTGTGTAAAAAACGTCCCTCTGATATCTGAGTTATACTTCGCCCCTCTCACCTTGAGCCCGTGACCCCTCGTGATCGTCACCTCCGACCTGGGAAAAAGCTTCCCACTGTTCACCCTATCTATACCCTTCATAATCTTGTACACCTCTATTAGATCTCCCCTCATTCTCCGTCTTTCCAGGGAGAACAACTCCAGTTTACCCAATCTCTCCTCGTAGCTAAGACCCTCCATACCAGGCAACATCCTGGTAAACCTTCTCTGCACTCTCTCTAACGCCTCCACGTCCTTCTGGTAGTGCGGCGACCAGAACTGGACGCAGTACTCCAAATGTGGCCTAACCAGCGTTCTATACAGCTGCATCATCAGACTCCAGCTTTTATACTCTATACCCCATCCTATAAAGGCAAGCATACCATATGCCTTCTTCACCACCTTCTCCACCTGTGTTGCCACCTTCAAGGATTTGTGGACTTGCACACCTAGGTCCCTCTGTGTTTCTATACTCCTGATGACTCTGCCATTTATTGTATAACTCCTCCCTACATTATTTCTTCCAAAATGCATCACTTCGCATTTATCCGGATTAAACTCCATCTGCCACCTCTCCACCCAATTTTCCAGCCTATCTATATTCTGCTGTATTGCCCGACAATGCTCTTCGCTCTCCGCAAGTCCAGCCATCTTCGTGTCATCCGCAAACTTGCTGATTACACCAGTTACACCAAATCATTTATATATATCACAAATAGCAGAGGCCCCAGTTACAGAGCCCTGCGGAACACCACTGGTCACAGACCTCCAGCCGGAAAAAGATCCTTCGACCACTACCCTCTGTCTCCTATGGCCAAGCCAGTTCTCCACCCATCTAGCCACTTCTCCTTGTATTCCATGAACCTTAACCTTCTTAACCAACCTGCCATGTGGGACTTTGTCAAATGCCTTACTGAAATCCATATAGACGACATCCACGGCCCTTCCTTCATCAACCGTTTTTGCCACTTCCTCAAAAAACTCCACCAAATTTGTAAGGCACGACCTCCCTCTTACAAAACCATGCTGTCTGTCACTAATGAGATTGTTCCGTTCTAAATGCACATATCTGTCTCTAAGAATCCTCTCCAACAACTTCCCTACCACGGACGTCAAGCTCACCGGCCTATAATTTCCTGGGTTATCCCTGCTACCCTTCTTAAACAACGGGACCACATTCGCTATCCTCCAATCCTCAGGGACCTCACCCGTGTCCAAAGAAGCGACAAAGATTTCCGTCAGAGACCCAGCAATTTCATCTCTCGTCTCCCTGAGCAGTCGAGGATAGATGCCATCAGGCCCTGGGGCTTTGTCAGTTTTAATGTTCCCTAAAAAACCTAACACTTCCTCTCTTGTAGTGGAGATTTTCTCTAACGGGTCAACACCTCCCTCCGAGACACTCCCGGTTAATACGCCCCTCTCCTTCGTGAATACCGATGCAAAGTATTCATTTAGGATCTCCCCTATTCCCTTGGGTTCTAAGCATAATTCCCCTCCTTTGTCCCTGAGAGGTCCGATTTTCTCCCTGACAACTCTTTTGTTCCTAACGTATGAATAGAATGCCTTAGGATTCTCCTTAATCCTGCCTGCCAAGAACATTTCGTGACCTCTTTTTGCCCTTCTAACTCCCCGTTTGAGTTCGTTCCTACTCTGTATTCCTCCAGAGCTCCATCTGTTTTCAGTTGCCTGGACTTAACGTACGCCTCTCTTTTCATTTTAATCAGATCCTCAATTTCCCTGGTTATCCACGGCTCTCGAATCCTACCTTTCCTATCTTTCCTTTTTACAGGCACATGCCTATCCTGCAGCCTTATCAATAGTTCCTTAAAAGACTCCCACATGCCAGACGCGGACTTACCCTCGAACATCCTCTCCCAATCAACATCCGCCAATTCCTGCCTAATCCGGCTATAGTTAGCCTTCCCCCAATTTAGCACCCTGCCCGTAGGACAGCACTCATCCTTGTCCATTACTATCCTAAAGTTAACAGAGTTGTGGTCACTATTTGCCACATGTTCCCCTACCGAAACTTTGACGACCTGACCGGGCTCATTTCCCAGAACTAGGTCCAGTATAGCCCCCTCTCTAGTCGGGCTATCTACATACTGTTCCAAAGAACCTTCCAGTACGCATTTTACAAATTCCTCCCCGTCCGGACCCCCAGCTCTAAGCACTTTCCAGTCTGTGCCAGGGAAATTAAAGTCCCCCACTACAACAACCCTATTTTTTCTGCACCTATCCAGAATCTCCTGACATATCCTTTCCTCCACTTCCCGTGGGCTGTTGGGTGGTCTGTAGTACACCCCCAGCATAGTGACTGCACCCTTCCTGTTTCTGAGTTCCACCCACAGCGACTCAGTACATGACCCCTCTAAGTTGTCTACCCTCTGCACTGCGGTAATATGCTCCTTAACTAATATCGCTACTCCCCCACCTTTTTTAGCCCCTCCTCTGTCTCGCCTAAAACACTTATACCCCGGAATATTCAGCTGCCAGTCCTGTCCTTCTTTTAACCAAGTTTCCGTCACCGCAACCACATCCAAATTCCGCATAAGCATTAAGGCCCTAAGTTTGTCTGTTTTACCCGTTACGCTCCTCGCATTGAAGCAGATGCACTCCAGACCTCCAGGCCCACTCAGGTCATCCTCCTCCAGAGTGCTCCTCTTCTTAGCTAGCCTTGCCCTGGCCCCCAGCTCAACCCCAGCCTCAGTATTTACTGACCTACTGTTTTGTTCCCCACCCCCCTGCCACACTAGTTTAAATCCTGCCGAAACACTCTAGCAAAACTCCCAGCCAGGATATTTGCTCCCTTCCAGTTAAGGTGTAACCCATCCTTTCTGTACAGTTGCCATCCTGACTTGAAGATTTCCCAGTTATCTATGAATTTAAAACCCTCCCTCTTGCACCAGTCCTTTAGCCACGCGTTCAACTGTAGAATCTCCCTGTTCCGAGCCTCACTTGTACTAGACACCGGGAGCAGTCCAGAGATTGCTACCCTGGAGGCCTTACTTTTTAGCCTAGCACCCAACTCCCTGAATTTCTCTCGTATGACCCCCCTGCTCTTCCTACCTACATCATTTTCACCAATGTGTATAATCACATCCGTTTGACTACCTTCCTTTTTAAATATGCTTCCTACCCTCTCGGAGACATCCAGTACCCCGGCACCAGGGAGGCAGACTACCATCCTGGATTCTCGTTCACTCCCACAGAACCACCTGTCCGTGCCTCTAACCATTGCGTCCCCCACAACTATCGCTCTCCTAAACCCCTTCTTTCCCTTCCGGACCCCTGAGCCTCTCTCCGTGGAGGCGATCTGGTCCTCGTGGCTTACCCCTGGAGGGTCATCTGATATTAAACCCAAACTGATTATTAAACAACTGATATTAAACCCAAACAACTGAGATTAAACCCAAACAACTGAGATAAACCCAAACAACTGAGATTAAACCCAAACAAACTGAGATAAACCCAAACAACTGAGATTAAATCCAAACAACTGAGATTAAACCCAAACAACTGAGATTAAATCCAAACAACTGAGATTAAATCCAAACAACTGAGATTAAACCCAAACAACTGAGATTAAACCCAAACAACTGAGATTAAACCCAAACAACTGAGATTAAATCCAAACAACTGAGATTAAACCCAAACAACTGAGATTAAATCCAAACAACTGAGATTAAACCCAAACAACTGAGATTAAATCCAAACAACTGAGATTAAACCCAAACAACTGAGATTAAACCCGAACAACTGAGATTAAATCCAAACAACAAGTTACTGAGAAACTCCCCTAGTCGCCACATTCTAGCGCCTGTTCGGGTACACTGAGGGAGAATTTAGCATAGCCAATGCACCTAACCTACACATCTTTGGACTGTGGGAGGAAAGCGGAGCACTCGGAGGAAACCCACGCAGACACGGGAGAATATGCAAACTCCACACAGATAGTGACTCAAGGCAGGAATTGAACCCAGGTCTCTGGTGCTGTGAGACAGCAGTAGTAACCACGGTGCCGCCCATGTAAAACATGTGTATCTGTTCATACAGGTTAGAAGAATTGAGTCCAATAGTATGTAAATATCAATGTAAGTTATACAGAACAGTCCTTCAGTTGTGAGGAGTAGAAGTTAGGATAGAGTCATAGAATCCCTACAGTGCAGAGAGAGGCCATTCGGCCCATCATGTCTGCACTGACAACAATCCCTCCCTGGTCCTATTCCCATAAACTCACGTATTTACCCTGACACTAAGGGGCATTTTAGCATGGCCAATCAACCTAACCTGCACATCTTTGGAGTGTGGGAGGAAACTGGGGCACCCAGAGAAAACCCACACAGATACGGGGAGAAAGTGCAAACTCCACACAGACAGTGACTCGAGGCCTGAATTGAACCCGGGTCCCTGGCGCTGTGAGGCAGCAGTGCTAACCATTGTGCCATTGTGCTGCCCCGATGATGCGTCGTGGCTGACACAGGTTGATTCCAGTAGCTGATTTCTGCTGGTAAACAGCTGATGCTTCGTGGTTCAGGTGTTCTGTAGTTCAGTAGGGAGATTTCAGTTCTTTTTCCAGCTGCAATCCTTCTGCTGGCTGATCAACTTTCACAGTCAGTTAGAGAGTTTTAGATGTTCCTGAAAAAAACTGGCTATTTTTGCAGGGGTCCTGCCTCGGTTACTATATCCTTTTCAGTGTGGCAAACGCCCAGCTGCTTTACTCACAGCCCACATACACACAGACTGAGACGCAGACAGATAGCAGCCAGGGCAGCTCTCTCGGTTAGCTTTTAACCCGTCTACGTGTATTTGAGCAGGAGACCCAGGATACGCAATTATACCCAGGGCCCATGAGATAAGGAAGTTATGTTCCTTTTTCTTTACTGAAGGTGGTAACCAGTCTTTAGATGGTTTTACAAGCAAAGGAAGGGGCTGTATTGTTCCTTAGAGAAACCTCCAACAATTATTCCTGTCGGTGGTTTTAAAAATATGAAACTCAGGTCTTTTTAAAGTCCAATATTTCAGTGTATAATTATAGGGTTTTCCTCCATCATCATGACACAGCCCATCATGCTTCTGCCAGCTCTTTGAAAGGGTGAATAAACTACTCCTAACCCCCTGCTCTTTCTCCTTAGCCCTGGTAATGTATATACAAATGGCTCAGAAGAGTTAAGTGGCATATTATCAAAGATCAATTTCCAACTCCACTTGTGCAGAAAAGTACTGAATGTTGCAATATTAAGTCTGACAGACCTGACGATCTAAAGTTCAATGTCCAGTCTGTGCTTAGTTCTAAAGACCCGAGCACCGGAGAGTGTGGAAGATAGAATTTTTTTGAAAAATACTTTTCCAATTCAATCAAATCAAGTCCAATTCAGAGTCTCAACAAGTTGAGACATTTCCGATCCAAGCTGACAAGACAGGGTGTGCGACCCTTTACCCTGTCCTGGGCCTGATCTACATGAGCCAAGCTGATTGGAGTAGGCGGACGTCTCCACCCCACCCCCCCCCCCCCCCGCCCCCGCCCCCGCCCCCGCCCAAGGCTTGATCGCATTTGCATCTTAGAAAATTGTTCTACTTCTACAGTGGAGAGAGAAATGGGCTGAATGTTTTAGGCTTCAGGTCACTGACCAGTCAGCTGAAACACAAACTCTTTTTTGTGGAGAAGACTGGTTTCTGTACAAGCTGAATGTCGTCACCTAATCCTTGCCTAGGAGCAGGGGAAGGAAAAGGGTTTTGGTGATCATTGTGGAAGTAAAAAACTGTTAGCAGTGAATTTGTAGGAAAATCTGGTTGTCCATTAATTTTAGTCTGTCAAAAATGAACATTTTAAAGATCTTTGTGACCAATTCTTTACTTACAGAGCCCTCTGTTGGATTAAAAAGAGGAGGCACCTGATCAACATCGTTCAGGCCCTCTCTTGGGAGCCATGCTGAGGTCTGGATCCAACCACTGGATGTTACAACACAGAAGCTGGGCCCATCCAGTCTGAGTTGGTGTCAGTCTCCACCAGCTATCAAATCTCTTGAAGAGTTCTCATCTTCAGGCCAATTACCTCAATTGGTTTTAAAATATTTACAGATACTGTACCAGCAATGATTTGTGGAAGAGAATTCCACAATTTTATCATCCTCTTTTCCTAATCTCTTTAATCCATTTGATGATTATCATAAATTTGGGCAACTGATTTAGCATTTTGCTGAGTTCTGGAAATATTGAATTAACATTAACCTTTCTTAACCATGAACATCTCTATTAGATCACTCCTCAGCTCAAATCTCTGAGCACCTCAAGTTTCATCACGGAGATCAAACTGAAGCTAGGCATTGACAGTGAAAGGAGCACGTGGCAACCTGGGTTATGAAAAGCAGATGGTCCCTGTATAGCTCTCTTTGAATTTGGTCAGTGCAGCTCACAGTGTGTCCTTAGTGTCTCTTCAGAGATAACAAGATAGAAGTTTCTTCGAAACTGCCAAATGGCTGTTTGTTTAAGGGATATCAAACATAGGTTCAGCCATTTTAAAAGGTCTTTGTCCAGTTTTTTAAAATTTTGGAGACAGTCATGATGATATTTAGATCTATTGTATAAAAAAATATACAAGGTGAGGTCTTAGTCCCCTCACACCATGCAAGTACCATTTTTGTCCTTCTAGGTCCTGGAGATCATGGGTTGAGAATTTCTGCTGGAGATATCTGGCGACTTGCTGTATTGCTTCCTGTAAATAGAACACACTGCAGCATTGTGTGGTGCTGCTGGAGGGAATGGCTGATTACATTATTGGGTTGAGTGCTGATCAAGCAGACTGCTTTGTCCTAGATGTCAAGTTCCTTGAGTGTTGTACCCATCCAGGTAATTGAAAATACACTCCAAACTTGTGGCTCGTGGAGCAGGAGAGGGTATGGTGATTCAAAAATTGAGCTATTTGCTGGTGAACACCAGGCTTTAGACTTGTTCTAGTAGTCACGGCATTTAGGTGGTTGGTTCAGTTGAGTTTCTGGTCAATGACAGACCCTAGGATTTTGAATCTGGATGACTCATTGATGGTAATGCCAGCGAATGTCTTTTTCTGGAAATGGACATTGCCCTAAACGTGTCTCACGTTTTTTAAACGCGATGTCTCTGATCGCGTGCACAGCATTCTAAAGTGGGAAGGTGATCAGCCAGATGTCGTGGTACACATCGGTACAAATGACGTAGGAAGGAAGAGTGAGGGGGTCCTAAAGAGTGAGTACAAAAAGCTTGGAAGGAAGTTAAAAAGCAGGACCCCGAGGATAGTAATCTCAGGATTGCTACCTGAGCCACATGCCAGTGAGGGCAGGAGTAGGATGCTTGGGCGGATGAACACGTGGCTGAGGAACTGGTGTAGGGGGCAGGGTTTCCAATTCTTGGATCATTGGGACCTCTTCTGGGGCAGGTGGGACCTGTACAAGAGAGATGGGTTACACCTAAACTACAAGGGGACCAATATACTTGCAGGGAGATTTGCTAGTGTTATTGGGGAGCATTTAAACTAGATTTGCAGGGGGATGGGAACCAGAGTGCCAGAGCAGATAGTGGAGCAGGGGTCAAAAGACAGGTTAGTTCAAGCAAAATCACAAATGGAAGGGTTGAGTGTGGTGGAAATAATCTTTTGAGGTGTGTCTATTTCAATGCCAGGAGTATTGTGGGGAAGGCAGATGAGCTGAAGGCGTGGATAGACACATGGAAATATGACATTATAGCCATTAGTGAAACTTGGCTACAGGAGGGGCAGGACTGGCAGCTCAATGTTCCAGGGTTCCAATGTTTCAAGCGGGATAGAGGCAGAGGGATAAAAGGTGGGGGGGTGGCATTGTTGGTCAGGGAAAATGTTACAGCGGTACTCAGGCAGGATAGATTAGGGAGCTTGTCTACAGAGGTCCTATGGGTGGAGCTGAGCAACAGGAAAGGTATGACCACATTAATGGGATTGTATTATAGACCACCCAATAGTCAGCGAGAATTGGAGGAGCAAATCAGTGGAGAGATAGCTGACAACTGCAAGAAACACAAAGTTGTGATAGTAGAGCATTTTAATTTTCCACATATAGATTGGGACTCACATACTGTTAAAGGTTTAGATGGGGCAGAGTTTGTAAAATGTGTTCAGGAGAATTTTCTACATCAGTATATAGAGGTGCCAAGTAGAGAGGATGCAATATTGGATCTCCTATTGGGAAATGAGTTAGGGCAGGTGATGGGTGTGAGTGTGAGGGAACACTTTGGATCCAGTGATCATAATGCCATTAGTTTCAACCTGATCATGGATAAGGATAGATCTGGTCCTCGGGTTGAAGTTCTGAACTGGAAAAAGGCCAAATTTGATGAAATGAGAAGGGATCTGGGAAGTGTGGATCGGCACAGGCTGTTCTCTGGTAAGGATGTAAATGGAAAGTGGGAGGCCTTCAAAGGAGAAATTTTGAGTTTGTATGTTCCTGTCAGGATTAAAGGCAAAGTAAATAGGAATAAGGAACCTTGGTTCTCAAGGGAGATTGTAACACTGATTAAGAGGAAGAGAGAGTTGTATGAAATGTACAGGCAGCAAGGAACACATCAGATGCTCGAGGAGTATAAAAAGTGCAAGAAGCTACTTAAGAGGGAAATCAGGAGGGCTAAAAGAAGACATGAGGTTGCTTTGGCAGACAGAGTGAAGGAAAATCCAAAGAGCTTCTACAGGTATGTTAGGAGCAAAAGGATAGTGAGGGATAAAATTGGTCCTCTTGAAGACCAGAGTGGTAGACTGTGTATGGAACCAAAAGAGATGGGGGAGATACTAAATGGTTTTTTTGCATCCGTATTTACTGAGGAAACGGGCATGGAGTCTACGGAAATAGGGCAAACAAGTAGGGAGGTCATGGAACCTTTACAGATTAAAGGGGAGGTGCTCGCTGTCTTGAGGCAAATCAGAGTGGATAAATCCCCAGGACCAGACAGGATATTCCCACGGACCTTGAGGGAAGCTAGTGTTGAACTTGCAGGGGCCCTGGCAGACATATTTAAAATGACAGTATTCACGGGGGAGGTGCCGGATGATTGGAGGGTGGTTCATGTTGTTCCGTTGTTTAAAAAAGGTTCCAAAAGAAATCCGGGAAATTATAGGCCAGTAAGTTTGACGTCGGTGGTGGGCAAGTTATTGGAAGGTGTGATAAGGGATAGGATCTACAAATATTTGGATAGACAGGGACTTATTAGGGAGAGTCAACATGGCTTTGTGCGTGGTAGGTCATGTTTGACCAATCTATTAGAGTTTTTCGAGGAGGTTACCAGGAAAGTGGATGAAGGGAAGGCAGTGGATGTTGTCTACCTGGATTTCAGCAAGGCCTTTGACAAGGTCCCTCATGGGAGGTTAGTTAGGAAGGTTCAGTTGCTCGGTATACATGGGGAGGTAGTAAATTGGATTAGACACTGGCTCAATGGAAGAATGATGTGGAGATGCCGGCGTTGGACTTGGGTAAGCACAGTAAGAAGTCTCACAACACCAGGTTAAAGTCCAACAGGTTTATTTGGTAGCAAATACCATAAGCTTTCGGAGCTTGCTGCTCCTTCGTCAGATGGAGTGGTCTCTGTTCTCCAACAGTGCACAGACACAGAAATCAAGTTACAGAATACTAATTAGAATGCAAATCTCTACAGCCAGCCAGGTCTTAAAAGGTACAGATAATGTGGTTGGAGGGAACATTAAACACAGGTTAAAGAGATGTGTATTGTCTCCAGACAGAACAGCTGGTGAGATTATGCAAGACCAGGGGCGAGCTGTGGGGGTTACTGATAATGTGACATAAATCCAACATCCCAGTTTAGGCCTTCCTCATGTGTGCGGAACTTGGCTATCAGTTTCTGCTCAGCGACTCTGCGCTGTCGTGTGTCGTGAAGGCCGCCTTGAAGTCACGGCTAAACGTGAAGTCACGGGCATTCAGCCTTGGATCTTCAGGTAAGCGTTCTCCAAGGCGGCCGGATCATCGACACAGATGCCATCATCTCACGTGAGAACACCATCCACCAGGTACACGGTACATACTCTTGCAACTCGGCCAACGTTGTCTACCTGATACGCTGCAAGAAAGGATGTCCCGAGGCATGGTACATTGGGGAAACTATGCAGACGCTGCGACAACGGATGAATGAACACCGCTCGACAATCACCAGGCAAGACTGTTCTCTTCCTGTTGGGGAGCACTTCAGCGGTCACGGGCATTCGGCCTCTGATATTCGGGTAAGCGTTCTCCAAGGCGGCCTTCGCGACACACGATGGTGCAGAGTCGCTGAGCAGAAACTGATAGCCAAGTTCCGCACACACGAGGACGGCCTCAACCGGGATATTGGGTTCATGTCACACTATTTGTAACTCCCACAGTTGCCTGGACCTGCAGAGTTTCACTTGCTGTCTTGTCTGGAGACAATACACATCTTTTTAGCCTGCCTTGATGCTCTCTCCACTCACGTTGTTTTGTTTCTTAAAGACTTGATTAGTTGTAAGTATTCGCATTCCAACCATTATTCATGTAAATTGAGTTTGTGTCTTTATATGCTCTGTTTGTGAACAGAATTCCCACTCACCTGAAGAAGGGGCTTGGAGCTCCGAAAGCTTGTGTGGCTTTTGCTACCAAATAAACCTGTTGGACTTTAACCTGGTGTTGTTAAACTTCTTACTGTGTTTACCCCAGTCCAACGCCAGCATCTCCACATCATCATTCCTGTTTACCAGACAGGTCAAATAATTTTTTTTCCCGTCAGTCAGTAACAGTTAACCCAGTAATTACAACAGGAAAAGTTTTACAGTGTTAGTAGCTCACTTAAGACAATGGATTTTTCTCAGGCTGCTGACTGGAGCCGCCAAAAGAATATCAGTCTTTCTCGTGGCATATTACTGAGCAATGTGCCAATAGATACTAGTGAGGAGACCATTGCTAGGGTCTTAAACACAGTGAAAGTCTTTGGTCGCACCAAGATTTGTGGTCGCCGTGGGGATTCTACTGGCACACAGTTGTTCATACTAGTGGAGACTAGCATTGATTTAACCCCTGACACTGTACCTCCAGATGTAGGCACTGAAGGAGAAGCTGGGCCATGGGCTGTGCATACGCTAGAAAGCTTGGACACACAGGATGCTGTTCTTGAAGAGGATGCTTTCCATACAAAGCTGTTGTTACTACTACAACAGGAAGGCAAGTCAATGGAGGATTTTCAGGCCATAGTATCAGAAAATCAAGCTCCCAAAGTGGATGTGAACATGGATTTAGTGACTGCTATTGGCAAACTGGTGGACAAGTGCAACCAAGTATCTACTGATGGGCCTAGCTACAGAAAGCTGAGACTGTTTTCAGGACTGAAACCTGTACCCCCAGGTGAGGAAGAATATGATGCCTGGATGGAGCAGCCTACCCAGATGATCAGTGAGTGGCAATGCACTGACGCCGCCAAGAGACAGCGTATAGTGGAGAGTTTAAAAGGGCCTGCTGCTGACATCGTCCGATTTTTGAAAGTTAGCACTCCCACTGCTACGGCCACCAATTATTTATCTGCTCTGGACACAGCTTATGGCATCACAGAGAGTGAAGCCGACATCTTGGCCAAGTTCAGATACACATACCAGGATGAAGGAGAAAAACTCTCTGCTTTTCTATATCGCCTTGCCAAACTTCTCCATCGTGCTCTTCTTAAGGGAGGAATTACGGCTGCAGACATGAATCGAGCTCGGATGGAACAGCTAGTCAAGGGTGCACTCACTCGAGACATGGTTGCTCTGCGTGTAAGGATGAGCCACACCCTGGACAAACCCCCTTCCTTCTTCCAGCTGATGCAGGAGGTAAGAGAGGAAGAAAATTGGATTAGCGCCAGAGAAGGGGTGAAAGCTACTGCCACCGCAGCCACCGCCAGTGTACCGCAGTCCTCAGCTACATCTGAGTTGAACAGCCTACGAAATGAGGTCAGGGAACTGACTTCTCAGGTGGCCAGACTGTTGAGCGCCGTTCCAGTTACCCCTACATCTGAAAGTACGACAGCAAGGACTGGGTCCGTACAGCAAGCGCCAGAAGCTGCTGTTCGGGACGCATCGCCCCGAGTGAAAATGTCCAAACCACTGCCGGCAGGAATCTTTTGCTACAGGTGTGGGCAAGATGGGCATACAAGGAGAGAGTGCAAAGAACTCGAGGATCTGAGGAAAGTGAATCAGAAGCTGATCAAAGCAAGCAGACCGCAGGGAAACTTCTCAGGAGCCAGGTGAAGGAACGGTGCTTGGTTCCGTGTGAAATACGTTCCACCCACTGTCCACACCCAGCGAAGCAAGGCTCAAAACAGTTACCTGCAGGATTAGTGGGGCCCATCTCTGGTGTACCTGTGCAAATAGAAGGAGTTTATGCAAGAGCTTTGCTTGACAGTGGCTCCCAAGTAACCATTTTGTATCGCAACTTCTACGACACCTACCTGAAACACTTACCTCTCCAGCCACTTGAAGACCTGGAAATAGGGGGTTTAAGCTCTCACCAATACCCATATGATGGCTACCTGTCCATACAACTCGAGTTCACTGCCGCTGTAACCGGAGTGCCGCAGACAGTTGACACTTTGGCCTTAGTATGTCCTGACCCTGTGAAAGATAACAACATTGCCGTGCTGGTGAGGACAAATACCTGGCTGGTGAGAGAGTTGGAGTCCTGTAAAGAACAGGCGGGGGAACGCTTCTTGGGTACTTTGACCATACACCCCATCCTCTGAGAAGCTTATGAGACACTCACCCAGTCTGAAACAACAGAAGGGGTAGACAAGCATGGTACTGTGTGGTTTACCCAGCACAAGCCAATCACCTTGCAACCAGGACAAGTGTTTAAAGTCACTGGCCTCCCAAAGTTTCCTGGTGATTTCACAGACCAGCTAGCACTGATCAGCCTATTGACACTTTTTCCCCTGAAGAGTTGTGGGTGAGGCCTGAGGTTCATCCTGCATCAGTTGTTTCCAGCAGACGCATTACTGTGACTGTGAAGAACCTGTCATCCAGAGAAATCTCCTTGAAACGTGGGACTCCAGTAGCCCATATTTTTCCAGTAGCCCCTGTTCCTTTGCCGAGGGCACAGCGTGCGGATAAAGCTGCAATCGAACTGACCCCTTCCTCTTTTGATTTTGGAGCCTCTCCTATGCCAGAGGAGGCAAGGAGGCGTCTCTGTGAGAGAATGATGGAGAGGAAAGAGGTTTTCTCTCAGCACGAGTGGGATGTAGGTTGTTCTAAAAGCACCAGACATGAAATAAAACTGAAGGATGCAAGGCCCTTCCGAGAGAGGTCACGTCGCTTGTCGCCTGCTGACTTTGAGGATGCGCGTCAGCACCTACAGGAACTACAAAGCCATGGCATCATCTCTGAATCGCGTAGTCCCTATGCATCGCCAATAGTAGTCGTACGCAAGAAGTCAGGGAAGGTACGAATGTGCGTGGACTACCGAACCCTTAACCTTCGAACAATACCGGACCAGTACACTGTCCCAAGGATAGAAGACGCTCTTCACTGCTTGTCTGGGAGTAAATGGTTCACAGTCCTCGACCTGAGGAGCGGGTACTATCAAATACCCATGAGTGAGGCTGACAAGGAGAAGATCGCTTTTATCTGCCCGTTGGGTTTTTATCAGTTCGAACGCATGCCTCAGGGAATTTCCGGAGCACTGGCCACTTTTCAGAGAGTCATGGAACATACTGTCAGCGACATGAACTTTCTGGAGGTGTTGGTGTACCTGGATGATCTCATTGTGTTTGGACGAACCCTCGAAGAACACGAGGAGCGGTTGCTCAAAGTGCTTGACCGGCTCCAAGAAGAAGGTCTGAAGCTGTCGCTTGACAAGTGCCAGTTTGGCAGGACTTCTGTCACCTACGTTGGACATGTAGTGTCGCAGGACGGAATAGCGACGGACCCATCCAAGGTAGAGGCTGTTGTCTCCTGGCCAAGACCCCAAACGGTGACAGAGCTCAGATCCTTCCTTGGATTTTGTGGCTACTATCGCCGCTTTGTCAAGGACTTCTCCAAACTCTGCCGTCCCCTCAACGGACTCCTTCAAGGATATCCTCCCCGTCCCCGCTCCAAGGGGAGTCAGACTGCAAACTCACCTGACAAGACTTACTTCAAGCCTTCTGAACCCTTTGGCTCTCGGTGGAGTGAGCAATGCGAACATGCTTTCCAAGGACTCAAGACCCGGCTCACCAAAGCACCTGTATTGGCGTTCGCAGATCCACAGAAGCCTTACATTCTGCACGTGGATGCTAGCCTGGACGGACTAGGTGGTGTCTTATACCAAGAGCATGATGATGGTCTACGCCCAGTTGCATTCATCAGCAGAAGTCTCTCGCCATCTGAGAAAAACTATCCAGCACACAAACTGGTGTTTTTAGCTCTCAAGTGGGCTATTGTGGATAAGCTACATGACTATCTTTACGGAGCTACTGTACAAGTCAGAACGGACAACAATCCCCTGACATACGTCACAACGACGTCAGCTAAACTGGATGCCACTGGTCATCGCTGGCTCTCAGCACTGTCCACCTACAACTTTAGCCTTAAGTATAGACCAGGCCGGCATAACCTTGACGCAGACTCGTTGTCTCGACGTCCACATGACAGCATGACACCAGATGATGAATGGCAAGAAATCCCAGTTCCAGGAGTGCGGGCTCTCTGTCAGACTGTGTCGAGTAGCACACGAGCAGGACACTCCTATCCATGCGTGATCGAAAAAATAGGAGCTCATGTGTCGGCAGTTCCCAAGGCTTTCTGTCATACCGTTGCAGTAGTAGCTGATCAGCTGCCCACTTTCAGTCCAGCAGAGCTTCAAGCTGCTCAGAAAAGCGACCCGTGTATAGGAGAAATATGGCTAGTTGTCAATCAGAAGGCACCGTCAAGTCAAATACAGACAAACCATCCTGATCTTACACTTCTGAAACGAGAGTGGGGGAAGTGGTCAATCGAGCAGGGTCTGCTTTACAGGACAGTCAAACAGTCTGACCTACGCTTACGGCGACAGCTTGTGCTCCCCAAGCAGTTCCACCGTATGATTCTGAAGTCACTGCATGACAACAATGGACATCTGGGATTTGACAAGACCTATGCACTCATCTGTGACAGATTCTTCTGGCCCCGCATGAAGCTAGACGTAGAGACATACTGCAAGACATGTGAACGCTGCATTAAGAGAAAGACTCTGCCACAGAGAGCAGCACCACTTTCCCACATCCAAAGTTCAGGCCCTATGGATCTTGTATGCATTGACTTTCTCTCCATAGAACCTGATTCCCGCAATGTGTGCAATGTGTTGGTAGTCACTGACCACTTCACTCGGTATGCACAAGCATTCCCAACCAAGGATCAGAGAGCCATAACGGTTGCCAGAACTCTATGGGAGAAATACTTAATTCACTATGGCCTACCAACTCGCATACATTCAGACCAGGGTCGGGATTTCGAAAGCCAGTTGGTGAAGGAGATGTTGACCATGTTGGGTGTGAGGAAATCAAGAACTTCACCATACCACCCACAAGGTGACCCTCAACCAGAGAGGTTCAATAGAACCCTGTTGAACATGCCAGGAACTCTTGAGCCCAGTCAAAAGTCCAAATGGAGTCAGCACATTGCACATCTGGTCCACGCGTACAACTGTATCCCAAATGAAGCTACCGGGTATTCACCCTACTTTTTAATGTTCGGGAGGGAAGCCAGACTTCCTGTGGACGTTTGCTTTGGCGTGTCAGCGGATGGGACCTCAACAACTTCCCACTTGCAGTATGTGTCTAAGATGAAGAAAGAGCTGCAAGCAGCCTATCAGTTGGCCCAAACCACTTCCGCTAAAATGAACCAAAGTAACAAAGAGAGGTATGACCAGAGAGTGCGCTGCCATTGCTTGAAGCCTGGGGGATAGAGTCCTCATTCGAAACCTTGGCCTGAAAGGGAAACAGAAGCTTGCTGATTGGTGGAGTGCAAATCCTTATGTGGTTGAGAGTCAAATGTCTGAGCTTCCTGTTTATCGTCTAAAGCCTACAGATGGTTCAGGACCCATTAAGTTCATGCACCGAAATCATATTTTGCCGCTGGGACAAGAGGTCCAATTGAGCACTGAGGTTGACTTAAAGCCTACTCCCTCTCCAAGAGCCCTCAGGCGCAGAAAAGCAAAAGAAAGGAATCAAACTCCTGAGGTTCACAAAGATGACTCCGCAGCTGATGTGCCCCTGGGAGATCAAAACTCTTCAGACTCAGAGTATGGACATTACCCAGAGGACTTGATCATTGACAATCCGGAGGGAATCGTGAACAACCGGAACAGGATGTCATGCCCACAGAGTCCAACCCCCCGTGGACGGCACGGTAGCACAGTGGTTAGCACTGCTGCTTCACAGCTCCAGGTACCTAGGTTCGATTCCCGGCTTGGGTCACTGCCTGTGTGGAGTTTGCACATTCTCCTCGTGTCTGCATGGGTTTCCTCCGGGTGCTCCGGTTTCCTCCCACAGTCCAAAGATGTGCGGGTTAGGTTGATTGGACATGCTCAAAATTGCCCCTTAGTGTCCTGAGATGCATAGGTTAGAGGGATTAGTGGGTAAATATGTAGGGATACGGGGGTAGGGCCTGGGTGGGATTGTGGTCGGTGCAGACTCGATGGGCCGAATGGCCTCTTTCTGTACTGTAGGGTTTCTATGAATTCTATGAAGAAGTGACAGAAGTCGCAGCGAGCTCAGAATCTTCAGAAGGGCTACCTGTTGTGATAGAAGAGGTAGTAACTGAGCAAAGGGAAGTAGAATCAGACCATTCTGTTGAGGGCACTTACACTACAGACACATCTAACATAGCCAATCCAGAACCAGAGATAAGGAGATCACGGAGAGAGAGAAAGCCAGCAGACCGTTTCCATTATATAAAGCTGGGAGAGCCGTGTGCAAAGTCTGTAGTAGGACATACAAGTGTTCACTCTTTTCACCAACTATTATACCAGTCATCACACTATATGAAAAGGATTTGAGTATGTTTAGCGCGGTTCCTCAGGAGTTTGATTCCTTTCTTTTGCTTGTCTGCGCCTGAGGGCTCTTGGAGAGGGAGTAGGCTTTAAGTCAACCTCAGTGCTCAATTGGACCTCTTGTCCCAGGGCAAAATATGATTTCGGTGCATGACCTTAATGGGTCCTGAACCACTATATGGTGTAATTGGTTAACTGGGTCCTATGTCATGTACTTCAGCATGGGGGCATGCTGAACTTTTGGTGGGGGGAGAATGTAAGGGACTGAGGAAAATTTGTGGGGAAGACATTTACCAGTGTTCTTTGTCCCTTGTGGGTTTCAGTGTCCTGTTTGCCGGGCGGGTGCTGTGAACAGGATGCTGTTGGTTGAGTGATGTGGGCTGGGCCAATGGGATTGCTCTGGGGGCGGGAGGAAAAAAAGGCGCCAGGAAGTGAAGCAGCTGCAGAGCTGAGGAGGGAGTGTGCAGAAGAGGGACAGCCACATTTTTTGAAGAGAAGCTTTTCAGAGGCGGAAAAAAGTCAGTTCGAAGTGAATCTTTCTCAGGTAGAACTGCTTGGTTTTTCATGACTGCCGAGGAGGACAGCCTTCAGCGCACTGGACCTGCGTTACTACACCGATAGCTCGCGGCACCTCTGCCTCGTGTGCTTGCTCCATCATCTTCCCTCTCGTAGACCCGTCTGGACTGTGTGTGTGTCAGGGTTAAGTGAGTACTATCAGACAGGAACGGTAACAGAATGTGGTTTTCTTCAGATGTGCACCAACGGATGGGCCCCAACGTTTAAAATTCAAAATGCTTGGTGATATTCTGAACATTTCTCAGGTTGAAACTGTTAATTGGAAAATCTTCAGTTGGGATTCTTTACTTGTTTATATCTGCTAATTATATTTGTTTTTAAATTTTTTTGTTATTCCGTTTACCTTGTTGTTCCAAACCTTTTCTCATTATAAGGTTTATCTCAATAACATTTTTGGAGGCACCGCGCTAAACATACTCAAATCCTTTTCATGCAAGCCTGTACTGGCATTTATGGGTAAACAGGAAATTTAGCCAGCTCACCATCAACTGCTAGGAATTCAGGATCCTGTAAATCAAACAGTTAAATAGTAGCCCCATATAGTGATCAGCAGGGGGTTACAGGTATAGGTAGAGTGAATGCAAGCAGGCTTTTTCCGTTGAGGCTAGAGGAGAAACAAACTAGAGGGCATGGGTTAAGGGTGAAAGGAGAAAAGTTTAAAGGGAATATTAGGGGGGGCTTCTTCACGCAGAGAGTGGTGGGAGTGTGGAATGAGCTGCCGGATAAAGTGGTAAATGCGGGGTCACTTTTAACATTTAAGAAAAACTTGGATGGGTTCATGGATGAGAGGGGTGTGGAGGGATATGGTCCAAGTGCAGGTCAGTGGGACTAGGCAAAAAATGGTTCGGCACAGATAAGAAGGGCCAAAAGGCCTGTTTCTGAGCTGTAATTTTCTATGGTTCTATGTGTGTGGTCACTTGTCAGCCAATGCCTGAATGCTGTCCAGCACTTTCTACATGAGGGTTGGAGCCAGAATACTTCGTTATCTGAGGAATTATTTGCACAATTGTCAGGAAACAGCCTCACTTCTGACATTTTACTGGTGAGAAAATAAGGCCTGGATTGCTACCCTGCAATGATGCCCTGGGGCCAAGATGATGTCTCCAACAACCTGACAACCATCTTCCTTTGTGCCAGGTATGACTCCAGCCAGTGCAAAGGCTTTCCTGAATCCCATTTGACATCCGTTTTACTAGGGTTCTTTGATGTGCACTGGTTCAAATGCTGACTTCATGTCAAAGGTAGTTATTCTTGCTTTACCTCTGTGAAATTAGTTCTTGTATCTTCATTTGGATGGATTCTAGAGTTGAGCGATCCTGTGGTAACCAATGTGAGCACCAGGAGCAGATCACTGTAGACTAAGGAGGAACCCACTGCCCATGAGGGTGGTGGAAGCAGAGACATTGCAGATATAGAGTTGGGACTGACTGGATTGCTCTATTTATTTTTATTTATTAGTGTCACGAGTAGGTTTACATTAACACTGCAATGAAGTTATTGCGAAAATCTCCTAGTTGCCACACTCCAGCACCTGTTCGGGTACACTGAGGGAGAATTTAACATGGTCAATGCACCTAACCAGCATGTCTTTTGGACTGTGGGAGAAAACCGGAGCACCCAGAGGAATCCTATGCTGACATAGGGAAAATGTGCCAGACAGTGACCCAAGCCGGGAATTGAACCCGGGTCCCTGGTGCTGTAAGGCAGCAGTGCTAACCACTATGCCACCGTGGTCTATAGAATGCCAGCATGGATGCAATGGATTGAATGGCCTCCTTCTGTTCTGTAGTGACACATTGACACCAAGTGCAGCTTGATAGTAATTTTGACAACTGATTCTATCAGTTTGCTGATGATTGAAAGTGGGCAAGCAGGATGGTAATTGTTGAGTTGGATTGGTTCTGTTTTCTATGAATCAGGCATACCTCGACTGGTCTGCACTTTGTTGGGTAGGTGGTCAATATTGTAGCTGAATTGGAACAGCTTAGATTTAAATTGGTAGCACATGATCAAATCAATAAAGAATAGGTTTTATTTGCCAGGGTCCCCCGTTACAAATAGCACAATATCAGAAGGCAATTCATGATCTTTTTAAGAAATCAGTTGCAATACTGACCAATCACCCCAAAATTATTTATATTTTGATCTTCATATGAATTACAATTTTTAAAAACCTATGATTAAAATTAGAATTTTTATCTTCCCCATTTCTATTATTGAAATAAATTTATTTATACCCTACACCCCAGCGAGTAATCTCCTCCCTTTGCAAGGAGGGTAAATTGCTTTGATGTCCATTACCAGGGCAGGTGTATCACAAGAATAGTAATCCAGCAAGAACACCACAGAAAATTGGAGATATACTCCATTCAAAAAGTAAAGAAAGCACATATTAAATACTAATTCTTCCATCAGTAACACTGCTTTCTCTGTGCTAAAATGGTCATCAGCTTTCAGTAGTACCTGGAGGTTCCCCTGCAAGACACTCAACATCCTGACTTGGAAGTATATCACCGTTCTTTCACAGTTGCTGGGTCAAAATCCTGGAACTCCCTCCCTAACAGCACTATGGGTGTACCTAAATATCATGGACTGCAGCGGTTCAAGGCAGCTCACCTTCTCAAGGGCAATTATGGATGGGTAATTAATGCTGGCGTAGCCGGCAATGTCTATTTCCAATGAATAAATGCAGAAAGGTGTAGAGAAGACATATACAGGCCAACGTTGGTAGAAAGTATTGCATTTCACAATGCCGCTGTGTTACATTATCACCGCTTCTCCTTCTGCAGATATTATTGCTGCTCTTTACATAAGAACGTAAGAACTAGGAGCAGGAGTAGGCCATCTGGCTCTTGAGCCTGCTCCGCCATTCAATAAGATCATGGCTGATCTTTTCATGGACTCCGTTCCACTTACCTGCCCGCTCACCAGAACCCTTAATTCCTTTACTGGTCAAAAAATTATCTACCCTTGCCTTAAAAACATTCAATGAGGCAGCCTCAACTGCTTCACTGGGCAGGGAATTCCACAGATTCACAACCCTTTGTGTGAAGAAGCTCCTCCTCAACTCAGTCCTAAATCTGCTCCCCCTTATTTTGAGACCATGCCAGTGGAAACAACTTCTATCTTATCTATTCCCTTCATAATCTTATATATTTCGATAAGATCTCCCCTCATTCTTCTGAATTCCAATGAGTATAGCCCCAGTCTACTCAGTCTCTCCTCAGAAGCCAACCCTCTCAACTCTGTAATCAACCTAGTGAATCTCCTCTGCACCCCCTCCAGTGCCAAGTAAGGAGACCAAAACTGTACACAGTACTCCAGGTGTGGCCTCACCAGCACCTTATACAGCTGCAACATAACCTCGCTGTTTTTAAACTCCATCCCTCTAGCAATGAAAGACAAAATTCCATTTGCTTTTTTAATTACCTGCTGCACCTGCAAACCAACTCTTTGTGATTCTTGCACAAGGACACCCAGGTCCCTCTGCACAGCAGCATGCTGCAATTTTTTACCATTTAAATAATAGTCCATTTTGCTGTTATTCCTACCAAAATGGATG
Source organism: Mustelus asterias (assembly GCF_964213995.1). NCBI lineage: Eukaryota > Metazoa > Chordata > Chondrichthyes > Carcharhiniformes > Triakidae > Mustelus > Mustelus asterias. The sequence continues at coordinate 45,066,455 of NC_135813.1, forward strand.
ATCTCACAACCTTACCAACATTGTACTCCATCTGCCAGACCCTCGCCCACTCACTTAGACTATCTATATCCCTTTGCAGATTTTCAGTATCTTCTGCACACTTGGCCCTGCCACTCATCTTAGTGTCATCTGCGAATTTTGACACACTACACTTGGTCCCCAACTCCAAATCATCTATGTAAATCGTAAACAATTGTGGTCCCAACACTGATCCCTGAGGCACACCACTAGTCACTGATCGCCAACCAGAAAAACACTCATTTACCCCCACTCTCTGCTTTCTGTTAGTTAACCAATCCTCAATCCATGCTAATACATTACCCGTAACACCGTGCACCTTTATCTTATGTAGCAGTCTTTGGTGCGGCACCTTGTCAAATGCCTTCTAAATATCCAGATATACCATATCCACAGGTTCCCCATTGTCCACTGCGCATGTAATGTTCTCAAAGAATTCCACCAAATTAGTCAAACATGACCTGCCCTTCATGAATCCATGCTGCGTCTTACCGATGGGACAATTTATATCCAGATGTCTCGCGATTTCTTCCTTGATGATAGATTCAAGCATTTTCCCTCCTACAGAAGTTAAGCTAACCGGCCTATAGTTACCCGCCTTTTGTCTACCACCTTTTTTAAACAATGGCGTCACATTTGCTGTTTTCCAATCTGCGGGAACCACCCCAGAGTCCAGTGAATTTTGGTAAATTACCACTGCTGCATTTACTATTTCCCCCGCCATCTCTTTCAGTACCCTGGGGTGCATTCCATCAGGGCCAGGAAACTTGTCTACCTTTAGCCCCATTAGCTTGCCCAACACTACCTCTTTCGTGATAATGATAGTTTCTAGGTCCTCTCCTGCCATAGCCTTCCTGTCATCAATTTTTGGCATGTTATTGGTGTCTTCCACTGTGAAGACCGACACAAAATACCTGTTCAATGCCTCAGCCATTTTCTCATTTCCAGTTATTACATCCCCCTGCTTTACTAATGCTGTAACTACATGTAATACACCAGCAAATTGTCAGAACCTACAGATAGAGTTCTTAGTGCTTTGCTCTTTCAGAGAAACATCACAGAGCAGGGACTCTATAATCAACTGGGTTATGCTGCTGGTGTAACTATACCTAACATATGGCATTTGCACTAATGTTGTCACAGAAGCAATGCAGTCAGTGTGCAAAATAGCATTACCTCATGGAATCAAGGAAGTTTGCAATATAAAAGAAAGTAATACATCTATTTCCACCTGTCCTAGAGCAGTCCAAAGTTCATCTCACTCTGATCCCCTCACATTAACTGTGTCTTCAATTTATCCATTCAATGATCCAATGTTCCCTGCCTCAACAACTTTCAGAGCCTAGACCAGTTCATTCCTGACCTGATTCAGTGTAATAAATTGATCTAATCCTAATTCTTCAGATTCACATTAACACAGACACAATTCATAATAGGAAACTGCCTTTTCACTTTTTGATTGCTTTGTATCCTAATCTGTTTGTTTGGTCTGGTCCTACTGTGGCATCTTCCTCACATGTTCCATTGTCACCTGTTCAGCTCGGGACCCACCATAAACAATCCCCAGCCATGTCATTGCATCTCTGATTTGTCCAGCATGCTCAGAACCTTGCCACTTCGCTCAGGCTGCAGCTGTTTGAATAGTCCATTCGGAGGTGATGAATTCCTGAATTAAAGCTGCCACACAGCAAATTAGCAGCATCGCTGGAAGCTAATGACGACAGGGGTCCTGCACCATCCAGGCAAAGGGAACTCACACACACTACAATACAAAGAGAAAAATAAAGATGAGAACAAAGAACAAAGAACAATACAGCACAGGAACAGGCCCTTCGGCCCTCCAAGCCCACGCCGCTCCCTGGTCCAAACTAGACCATTCTTTTGTTTGCCTCCATTCCCACTCCGTTCATGTGGCTATCTAGATAAGTCTTAAACGTTCCCAGTGTGTCCGCCTCCACCACCTTGCCCGGCAGCGCATTCCAGGCCCCCACCACCCTCTGTGTAAAATACATCCTTCTGATATCCGTGTCAAACCTCCCCCCCCTCACTTTGAACCTATGACCCCTCGTGAACGTCACACCGACCTGGGAAAAAGCTTCCCACCGTTCACCCTATCTATGCCTTTCATAATTTTATACACCTCTATTAGGTCACCCTAATCAACACTCCCCTCCGAGACACTCCCAGTCATCACATCCCTCTCCTTTGTGAATACCGACGCAAAGTATTCATTTAGGATCTCCCCGACTTCTTTGGGCTCCAAGCATAATTCCCCACTTTTGTCCCTGAGAGGTCCAATTTTTTCCCTGGCAACCCTCTTGTTCCTAATGTATGAATAAAATGCCTTGGGATTCTCCTTAATCCTGTCTGCCAAGTTAATCTATGATCAGCCTTTGACTCCTCCCTTCAGAATACCCAATACAAAGGGTCTGATCTTTTCACAATGGGATTCTTAAAAAGAGATCCCCTCTCTGCCATCATCAGGTCTTAAGATGATTTCCAGTTGTTTTGAGCTCTCCACAGTTCTATGCACAGTTACTAATCTGGTCTGTCCTATTGGAAGGTGATGCTGAAAGATATAAAGAGGCTGAGCCTCACTTTGAGAAGACTGGGAGCAGGCTGCAGCACGTTACTCTCTCCATCAGGAGAAATGTCAGAAAATTGATTTATCAAGGCCATTCCATTCTGGAAGGAGTAAGACGGGGGTGGGGGGGAATATTCCTGTCCCGTCCGCCACAGGAATCATAGCGGGCAGCGGCGCGGACCATGTAAAGGTCCATTGATCTCGGGTGGGACTTTCCGGTTTTGGGGTGAGCGCGTCTGGATTCTGCCCCGTATGCTTTACAGCATTTGCACTGTTTAAAATCTATTCCTTCATGGGATGAGGGCATCACTGCACCAGCATTTGTTGCCCATTCCTAAATGGCCTTGAACTGAGTGGTTTGCGAGGCCATTTCAGAGAATAGTTAAAAGTCAACCATATTGTTGTGGTTCCAGAGTCTCTGGTTCAGATTACAGAGTCTGTTTTTTTCATGACAATCAATGACAGATTTATAGTCACCATTACTGAGATTATTGAAATTGAATTCCACTTGCTGCCATGGTGGGATTTGAACTCATGTCCCCAAAGCTTTAGCTTGTGCATTACTAGTTCAGTGACATTACCACTGCACCACCATCTTCCCATTAAACTGTGTGCTTATTCAACCACCACTTGAAACTGAGTTCAGTATGAAAATGAAGGCACCTTTCACCACCCCAGAATATCCCAAAGTGCAAATACATAAAAAAGTTTCAGAAAATTGGAATGTATATTTTTTTAAAAAGAATGTTTCACACACAGGCTAAGTTAGTAGGCATGTTAGTAGCACAAGTACTTTTAAAAGCTGTGACTCAGAGTACACTCTATAGCTGCTGAGTGTACACATGAGCACAATATGAGCACTCTGAACAGCAAGTATTTATCCTAGTTGAGTAGCTCCATTTTATATCAAGCCATGTTTAAAACAATTCCATTTACAGTTTCCTCTATGCAGTTGTTGTCCATTCACTGAAATCAAAGCAAACATCCTTCAGGGAAACACTTACTCAGCAGGATCTCCATCTTCTCTCTTTTGGGAAAGTGCATTATTTCATAGTTCCAGAGAGAGAGAGTGAATAAGTCTATATTCATCATCTTTTGCTATGTTTTATTTAATAATTGTGTCTTACACCATGAAAGAAAGCTTTAAGTGCAGGGCCAGTCAGAGCCTGTAGTGGAGAATCATCCTGCCTAGTTAGACTGATTCGTGATGCCCTCCCTATTTTTCCTCTAAGTTGTGTGTTGCATCATGTAAAGCATTCTGCTAGAAAGATAGAAATTGGAATTATATACTGGTTTTCACAACTTCATGATGTCCCAATGTGGACAAAATGACCAATAAAATATCTTAAGTGTAGTGACTGTTGAAATGTGAAGTGCAGTAGGCAATTTGCACAGAGCTAAGCAGTTGATCCGGTTAAAAATAACCGGATCAGCTGCTTCAGTGACGTTGTTTAAAGCACTAAATGTCAGCCAAGACACCAGCTCATGCAATAGAATCTTTTACATCGACCCGACGTTAGTTTAAAATCTCACCTGAAAGGTAGCACCTCCAACAGTACAGCACTCTCTCAGTGAGGATAGGAATGTCAAAGCTATGAAACTTAAGGCTTACAATTGCAACTTTAAAGACTTTGAAATATCATCAATAGGGAGGTGACCTACAAGCAAAATTTAATTAATGAAATGGATTCAGACGTTGGGCCTACAAGAGCAGCCCAGAGACACCTCCATTTCCACTCTGTGGGAAGAACAAGGCATCTCATTCATGGCGAAAGGACTGAGGTTAGGAACTAAACGTGTGAAGATCCTGGAAATGAACTATATCCTCTTTTCTTGGGTGTCAGCACATGACATCTAAGCTTACATTTGTTTTTGTCATAAACAATTTCAGAAATCTTAATTGTAAACCTGAAGAGCCTGGTCAGTACCAACAGCACAGAGAAATTGAGCATTGTTCTTCTATTGGAAAGTGGCTACATATAAATTTATTATTTGACGACAGGCACTGACTTGCTCAATAAACTTGCTTGTATGGAATTGTTGGGACCAAATTCACTTCCTGGGCCAGGACAAGTGGCAATCGTCCTGGTCAGATGTTTCAGTGTTAGGCAACTAGACCCATCTGTATAAAGCAAGTCCCTCCTATCAGTCCCACCACAAAACAAAACAGACTGAAACCTGCACCAAATAGCTTGGTTACACCATTTGTCAGTTTTTGGAATTCCAAGTTTCCGCTGCTCCTGAATCTTCCAGTAGTTAATTATGGGTTATTTCCCTGAGTTTGCTATGATTGCGATACATTTTGTTACCAGGGTTTTAAGTTGTTTTAATCACCAAGCTGGATAGAATCATACAGTGCAGAAGGAGACCATTCGGTCCATCATGTCTGCACCGATCACAATCCGACCCAGGCCCTATCCCTATAAACCCATGCATTTACCCTAGCTAGTTCCCCTGACACCGAGGCGCAATTTATCATGGTCAATCCACCTAACCAGCACATCTTTGGACTGTGGGAGGAAACCCACGCAGATATGGGGAGAATGTGCAAATTCCACACAGACAGTGACCCAAGCTGAGAATCGATTGTGGTCCTTGGCGCTGTGAGGCAGCAGTGCTAACAACTGTGCCACCGTGCCACCCGAAGTACAGAGAATTTACAGCATGTTTGGCCAAACTGGTCCATGTGTTATTTATGCTCCACACAAGCTTCTTCCCACTCCTTGTTATCTCACCCTATCAGCATAATCTTCTATTCCTTTCTCCATCATGTATTTATCCAGCTTCCCCCTAAATGCATTTATGCTGTTCACCTCAATTATTCCTTATAGTAGCGCATTCAATATTTTAATAATTCTTGAGGTTACTCCCGAATTCCTTATTGGATTTATTAGTGACAATGTTATATTTATGCACCCTAGTTCTGGTCTGCTCCACAGTGGAAAAATCTGTCTACCCCATCAAATCTCTTCATAATTTTAGAAGACCGATGTTAGGTCACCACCCTAGCTTCCTAATTTCTGGAGAAATGAGTCCCAGCGTGCTTAATCTTCCTTGAGAAAGACTGCAGATTACAAGACAATCAAAGATACCAGAGTTTGACTGAAGTTAGTGTCACAAAACTGTCGTCTGATGTAATGACAGCACCTGCAGTGTCACGATTCCAGATCTTCACAGTGCAGTCATGTGCCGAGGTTGCAACCAAGGGGAGTGAGGAAGTTGCACTTGGGACAAAGATGCAGGCTGCAGTGGTCTGTAGGTGTCCCTTGTACTCACATACCTTATGTTTTGACTGCCTCAGGTCCCAGAGCTGGAAGGAGAGAGAAATACAGTCTTGTTAGCAACAGTGACAGGCCTCCATCAGCCCCTTAGCAGCTAATATTTGCATGTAGCATGACCTTCCCTTTGAAATTCAATGTAATTATCCTTTATTACAAGGTTTCCCAAACTTTTCCTGCCACGGAGCCCTTTTGACCTCCCAAGAGTACTGATGGAGGCCTGAGAAACATTGAGGGCGATTCTCCCAAAAAAATTCTAAGTGTCGATTTTGGGTAAAAACTGGAATAAATCCCACTGGTTTTTTCAGCGGGAGTTTCATAATGGATCTCCAACACTCTGTGCACTGCAGAGTTATCTACTGTGAATCGCACTGAAAATCAGGGGGCGACCCGCTGGAGAGGCTGGGCAGCATAACACTGAGTGGGCCATTGCGTGTGTGATGATCTGTCAATGCCAAGATCGGCACATGCGTAGTGGCCCCTGTCTGTCGGCTTTCCAATTGCTGGCCAGCCCTGTGACCCTGCATCGCTGACTCTCTCAGCACCCACCCCCCCACAGCCCGATCGCTGGCCCCCTGAACATGACCAGGCCTAGCCCTGACCACTCCCCTCCCTGCCCGCCTCAATCTCCCTCACCCCCCTTCCCCCTCCTCTGGCAGTCTCGACCCCCCCCTTCCCACAGTGCCGACCCCCCCTGCCCCCCCATACTACCCCATCCTGATGGCCAGCTCCAATCGCTGGCCTCCTACCCTCCCCATCGATCCCTCTGCAGAGTGGCAGCGGGACCCCCCACCACCAATCACCATCCAGAGGCCCCGCCACATTAGAACCCACCCACCCACTTGGCAGTGTCAAGATGCCCCCTGGGCATTGGCACATTGCCCCTTGGACAGTGCCAGCTGGCACAGGCTGGCACTGCCAAGGCACCAATGCCCAGAGGGCACCAACCCCACCACCCAGCCATCTGGGAGACTAATAATATTTAAAGGACATGGAGATGCGAATTTAAATAATTTATTCAGCTCAGTGACAAGAATCGGCACGGAGCTGACAGCACTGGAAATCTGGTGCTGGGAGGCACGTGGAGGCCCAGCAGGGAGTCCGCGAAACGGCCCCCGCTAAAATTTCCCGGAGAATTACCCCCATTCTTATTGTGCGAGTGAAGAAGGAGCAGCGCTCCGAAAGCTCGTGATTCCAAATAAACCTGTTGGACTTTAACCTGGTGTTGTGAGACTTACTGTACCCACCCCAGTCCAACGCCGGCATTTCCACATCATTGTTAGGAATAGTAAGTGTTACGAAAGCAAATCACTAAAGGTAGATATGCTGGTTAAAAATGGGCATGAAAAAACAAACTAGAAGGATAAAATTGAAAAGCCAAGAAGTTGGAGTACTCTGCAGTTTATATATAAAGACACTGGAGAGGGTTCAAACAGATTCACAAGGCTGTACCAAGACTGAGAGGATACACGAAAGACCGAGCATGTTGACCATAACTTCTGCCTGTGTTGCAGAAGATGGAGAAATTGCTTGGTGGTGTTCTTTTCTTCAGTTAAGAAGATCTCTGAATGGTGGCATGATAGAGATCTTTAATATAATAAAAGGGTATGGTAGGCCAATTGTACAGAAAATGTTTCCACTTGCACAGGAGTCCAGAGTCAGGAGCCACCAATAAATCCAATAGAGAATTCAGGAGAAACCCCTTTATTCAGAGCGTAGTAAAAAGTGTGGAATGCATTATCACAAGAAATAGTTGAGGCCAATACCATAGATTCATTAAGGAGGTGCTACATAAGTAGGAGGGAGAAAAGAATAGAAGGCTGTGTTAATAGAATTGGGGGGTGTGTGGTATGGAGCAGGAATGACAACATTAATCTATTGGACTGAATATTAAAGCTCTAGCCTCTTGTAACTTGATGTCAAGCGCACATAGCTGCAGTTCCTGACCAAATCTGTGCTGTTCAGTCAAAGCTCAGATGATGCTATTTCCACCACAAACAGTTTTTTTAAATTTAAGATAAACCTTCTGCCCGAATGTGTGCATTCTTTAAAACGGACTAAATTGGGGGTTACATACTGTGGCCTCACAGCCTTCACCACTGAAACCATTGCTGCAGGTGATGCAATATCGCCCATCGGGACTGGCGTCACAGTGCGTTTGGATGTACTGCTTTACTGGGAAAGTGTGGGTCACCTGGAGCTCGCGACTGTCCCAGATCCTGTTAAAAGAATAAAACAACAATGGCAAGGAAGCCATTAATGAACATTTCTGGCTCTTTTCGAACCATGCCCGTGATTGTTTCAGTTCTCTTAGATCACTTTCACGGGAAAGTTGCAACTTCCAATTCTGCTCAAAGTGTCAATTCTAGCCTTGAGATCTAACAGTAACACTAAATGCCACCTAATTACTTTTAGCTACTAGATTTATTGTAATAGAGTCACAGAGTCATAGAGGTTTACAGCATGGAAACAGGCCCTTTGGCCCAACTTGTCCATGCTGCCCTTTTTTTTTAAAACCCTAAACTAATCCCATTTGCCCGCATTTGGCCCATATCCCTCTATACCCATCGTACCCATGTAACTATCTAAATGCTTTTTAAAAGATAAAATTGAACCCGCCTCTACTACCACCTCTGGCAGCTTGTTCCAGACACTCACCACCCTCCATCTGAAAAAATTGTCTCTCTGGACACTTTTGTATCTCTCCCCTTAAACCTATTCCCTCTAGTTTTAGACTCCCCTATCTTTGGGAAAAGATATTGATTATCTAGCTGATCTGTGCCCCTCATTATTTTATAGACCTCTATAAGATCACCCCTCAGCCTCCTACGCTCCAGAGAAAAAAGTCCCAGTCTATCCAGCCTCTCCTTATAACTCAATCCACTAAGTCCCCGGTAGCATCCTAGTAAATTTTTTCTGCACTCTTTCTAGTTTAATAATATCCTTTCTATAATCGGGTGATCAGAATTGCACACAGTATTCCAAGTGTGGCCTTACCAATGTCTTGTACAACTTCAACAAGACATTCCAACTCCTGTATTCAATGTTCTGACCGATGAAACCAAACATGTCGAATGCCTTCTTCACCACTCTGTTCACCTGTGACTCCACTTTCAAGAAGCTATGAACATGTACCCCTAGATCTCTTTGTTCTGGAACTCTCCCCAATGCCCTACCATTAACTGAGTAAGTCCTGCCCTGGTTCAATCTATCAAAATGCATCACCTCGCATTTGTCTAAATTAAACTCCATCTGCCATTCGTCAGCCCACTTCCCAATTGATCAAGATCCCATTGCAACTGGAGATAACTTTCTTCACTATTCACTGTTGATTGGCTATGCTAAATTAAACCTAGTGTTGGGGATTAGCAGGGTAAATATGTGGGGTTACGGGAATAGGGCCTGGATGGGATTGTGGTCGGTGCAGACTCGATGGGCCAAATGGCCTCCTTCTGCTCCTATCTTCTATGTTTCTATGTTAGATTGATTGACTATGCTACCTAGTGTCAGGGGATTAGCAGGGTAAATATGTGGAGTTATGGGAATAGGGCCATCGTGGTAGACTCGATGGGCCGAATGGCACCCCTCTGCACTGCTGGGATTCCATGAGGACAACTGATCCTTTTTGAACAGGGATGTGGGAACTTTTACATCTGCCAGAGACAGCGGGTGGACCTCCATTTAGTGTCTCATCCAAAAGATGAAGGGGGGAATTCTCCTGCCGTTCACACCGGCGGGATTCTCCGTTCCCGCTGGCAGTGCATCACCTCCCACGGGTTTCCCGCCGGTGCGGGGTGACATGAATGGGTGCTCTATAAGATCTCAATCCAGCATTCAATGATAAAACATCACACCAGGGATCATTTAAAATATCAAAATTATTTCATGAAATATAAACAGGTAAATTTCAGAGAGTCATATATTTACAACCAACTCTGTTAACATCCTTGGGGTTACCATTAACCAGAAACTCAACTGGACTCACCACATATACACAGTGGCTACAAGAGCAGGTCAGAGGCTAGGAATACTGTGGTGAGTAACTCACCTCCTGACTCCCCAAAACCTATCCACCATCTACAAGGAACAAGTCAGGAATGTGATGGAATACTCCCCACTTGCCTGGCTGGTTGCAGCTCCAACAACACTCAAGAAGCTTGGCACTATCCAGGACAAAGCAGCCCGCTTGATTGGCACCCCATCTACAAACATTCAATCTCTCCACTGCCAATGCTCAGTAGCAGCAGTGTGTACTATCTACAAGATGCACTGCAGCAATTCACCAAAGATCCTTAGACAACACCTTCCAAACCCACGACCACTTCCATCTAGAAGGACAAGAGCAGCAGATACATGGGAACACCACCACCTGCAAGTTCCCCTCCAAGCCACTCGCCATCCTGACTTGGAAATATATCTGATATAACCTGTTGGACTTTAACCTGGTGTTGTTAAACTTCTTACTGTGTTTACCCCAGTCCAACGCCGGCATCTCCACATCATGAACCTGTTGGACTTTAACCTGGTGTTGTTAAACTTCTTACTGTGTTTACCCCAGTCCAACGCCGGCATCTCCACATCTTGGAAATATATCGCCATTCCTTCGCAGTCGCTGGGTCAAAATCCTAGAATTCCCTTCCTAACAGCATTGTGGGTCAACCCACAATGCCATTAGCTCCGGTTTCCTCCCACAGTCCAAAGATGTGCGGGTTAGGTTGATTGGCCATGCTAAAATTGCCCCTTAGTGTCCTGGGATGCGTAGATTAGAGAGGATAAAATATGTAGGGATATGTGGATAGGGTCTGGGTGGGATTGTGGTCGGTGCAGACTCGATGGGCCGAATGGCCTCTTTCTGCACTGTAGGATTTCTATGACATGGACTGCAGCGATTCAAGGCAGCAGCTCACCACCACCTTCTCAAGGGCAACTAGGGATGGGCAATAAATGCTGGCCAGTTAGCGACGTCCATGTCCCACAAATGAATTTTTAAAAAAGAGTTGGCTAAACGATAAAATGAACTGAGCTAACACTTTGCAAATACATTAAACAAAAGAGGGAGTCTAATTAAATTTAAATTATTTCTTGGAAATTCAAGCTGACTTTTTTTTTTAAAAGGACCTTCAAACTGGATGGGGCTTTTTCTGAGATTTCTACATTGGTCCTGCAATCCAGACTGAATCAGTCTTTTAAAACACAGAAAAACATTACTAGAATCTCCTGGGCACATGAGTAAAATTTTTAGAAAGCTACAGTTGATCGTATACAAGCTATTTAATTTGTAGTTATTTTTCTGTCAATAAACTTGTATGATGCTGAAATAAACTTGGCACACAGGGCTGAACTGCAGTTGCTTTTTAAAACCTGCTTATGTACCATTACTGAGCAACAAAACTGGATCAAAGTATCTCATTTCTGCCACACCAATCAGCTTCTCCATCTACCGCAATAATGGTAGGAGTTACTAAATACAAAGACGATTCATCACCAAGTTTTAAAACCGTTAAAAAAATTCTTGCAACATGCACCACCCAAGAGTGTGCAATTTGTTACTTCTGTTCGGAAAACACCCAGTTTCTAAGCGTTACTGACTGCTCAACATAACTAGTATAGACAGTCACACCCTAGCACAGTGAAGCCAGGTTGTGTCACTATGCCATTACATTTCTAAAGAGCCTCAAAACATCCCTGAAATTGCCTCACATTCCCACAATGAAATATCCCACATTTTCTGTTAAATTCACCTCAAAAATACGCTGACAAATAATTAGACATATCCTCAAATGAGCAAACAGCCTGCCTATCTCTTTAACCTAATTCCCTACAGGCTGTCTTTGTTACATCCAGATCGATGAATGACCATCCCTACTAAACTTAATCCAGCTTCTTAGTGTCAAATTTAAAATCTCCACTAATCCAGATCCTTAATGAGGTTACCAGCACTTCAAGCCTAAATGACAATTTTCAGAACAAAACAACAAAATAAGCGCGGGGAACGTCAAAAAAAGGTGTAAAACTGTTGCTCAGATCTCATTATTCAATGTCCACTCTAAGTGGGTGGCCAGGACTCACCTTAACTAAACAGTAAACCTAAGCGATGGAAAAGGTGGATGTGTACTCAAAGACAAACCTGAAAATAAAGAGATCTTGTACAGTTAACAGCTGGAGTTCAGCACACCAGGATTGTCAAAGTAGAATGGGGGATATATTAAAAGAAGTGCCTAACCTGTAAAGAGAATCTATCCTAACCACCTTAAATACACTTCATGCCATTGCTGTAACACCATTTAATACAACAATTTATTTTGCAAGGTTTTAGAATTATTTAATTAATTTAGGCACAGTCTAACTACGGCTATTGATCTCTGCTGAGGTTTGCCCATGATTGGAAGTATACACAGACAAATGTACACATTGAACTTCTATTTCAGTTCACTGCACATGCAAAACATCCTTACAGAGTGGGCCATGGTTTACCCACCTGATCATCTTATCCTCTGAGGTCTGGACTACAAGAGATTCTGCAGGAATCCAGCAGATGTGTGTCACCTAGGAAAGGGTCAACCAAAATTTTTTAGAAATTCTTTCATGGGATTTGGCATTGCTGACATTGCCGGCATTTGTTGCCCATCCCTAATTGCCCTTGAACTGGGTAGCTTGCGAGGCCATTTCTGATGGCGGTTAAGATCACACTGCTTGTGATTTGGAGTCATAGTTATAGTTAAGAAAGCTATAGTTAAGAAAGCTAGAAAGATATAGTTAAGAAAGCTCACCAACACCTCTAATTCTCAGAAGGCTAAGGAAATTCAGCAGGTCTGCTACGAATCTCACCAATTTTTACAGATGCACCATAGAAAGCATCCTCTCTGGTTGTATCACAGATTGGTATGGCTCCTGCTCTGACCAAGACCACAAGGAACTGCAATGGGTTGTGAATGCAGTCATGATGTGGAGATGCCGGCGTTGGACTGGGGTAAACACAGTAAGAAGTTTAACAACACCAGGTTAAAGTCCAACAGGTTTATTTGGTAGCAAAAGCCACACAAGCTTTCGGAGCTCTAAGCCCCTTCTTCAGGCGAGTGGGAATTCTGTTCACAAACAGAGCATATAAAGACACAAACTCAATTTACATGAATAATGGTTGGAATGCAAATACTTATAACTAATCAAGTCTTTAAGAAACAAAACAATGTGAGTGGAGAGAGCATCAAGACAGGCTAAAAAGATGTGTATTGTCTCCAGACAAGACAGCCAGTGAAACTCTGCAGTTCTAGGCAACTGTGGGGGTTACAAATAGTGTGACATGAACCCAATATCCTGGTTGAGGCCATCCTCGTGTGTGCGGAACTTGGCTATCAGTTTCTGCTCAGCGACTCTGCGCTGTCGTGTGTCGCGAAGGCCGCCTTGGAGAACGCTTACCCAAATATCAGAGGCCGAATGCCCATGACCGGTTGTCTTGTCTGGAGACAATACACATCTTTTTAGCCTGTCTTGATGCTCTCTCCACTCACATTGTTTTGTTTCTTAAAGACTTGATTAGTTGTAAGTATTCGCATTCCAACCATTATTCGTGTAAATTGAGTTTGTGTCTTTATATGCTCTGTTTGTGAACAGAATTCCCACTCACCTGAAGAAGGGGCTTAGAGCTCCGAAAGCTTGTGTGGCTTTTGCTACCAAATAAACCTGTTGGACTTTAACCTGGTGTTGTTAAACTTCTTATTGTGAATGCAGCCCAGCCCATCACCAAACCAGGAGGGGAAGGATTGGATCTTTCCCCGACTTATCCCATCTGTGGGTGTCTTGACGATTCTTCTTTTTCAGGAGGGTGGGATCTCCTTGGTGGGGAAATTGGTTAAATTTTCTGGCTGATGATGGGGCTTGAGTGCCACTTCTGGTGTGGCTGAAGAAGAATGAGACTAATTTTGTGGTGACTCCAAGCGTGGTGTGAAAATCCTTGGCTCTTTTATCTGTGTCAGTATCCCCGACTTTCACTGGCTGTATTGGCAAGGGAGCAGCTATTTTGAAAATTCGTACTTATGTGTGGAGATTATATGATAGCTTTAGAACTCCCTAATGGAAGGTATCCTGTTATTCGTGGGATCTGGAGGTAAGTTTAGACATTTGGACTCTGTTTTGTCTGCACTCTTCCCATGAAGCTGTATGGTTCTGCTGCTGTTATCCTGTGTGTGAGTGTACACTGTAATGCCGCGTCTCGGGTTTGGGGTTGTATTCTGATGTTCTCTTACTGTGGCATCCTTTCATTGTTTGGAAGTTTTGAGGTGCTGTTTTGGGCTCTGATTGGTTATATTGACCCCATAGGTGCTCATTTATGCAATGTAACTTGGACCTTGTTATCCTGTGGGTGAGGGTGTGCACCATTGTGCCAAGTGCTCATGGCCTTATCCTGATATCCCCCACTCTGTGTAATATCCTTTCATTATCTGTACGAAGGGAGGTGCCAATTATGATTACAATGAACTGTAATTGATATTTCAAACCAATTCTGATGGTATTTGTCAGTCTTCTCTGTATTTATATGTGAAATGATTATGCTGTACTGAACCAATTCTTGAAGTTTGCTGCATTGTTTGTACAAATGGAGAAAAGTCTTCAATAAAAATATATTTTTTTAAATTGGAGATTTATGTGGCTATTATAACATTATGGAAACTTAGTAGAGAAAGAACTTAAATCTCTCACTCACTCTCAGAAAGTGTCTTACAGCCAATGAAGTTATTTTGAATTGAATTCATTATTCTAACATAAGAAATGCAGGAGTCAGTTTACACCTAGCAAACTCCCACAATTAGCAACATGATAAATAACAGCTCATCTCTTTTAGGATCGGGGGAGGATAAATGTTTGTCCCAGGACAGGGGAATAAAGTTATGTTTTTGGGATCTTTACCGTCCGCCTGAAAGGGAAGACAGAGCTTTGTTTAACATTTCATTCAAAATATGGCACCTTTTTCAGTACAGAGCTTCCTCGGTATTGCACTAAATTCACCCCCAACAGCATTAGGAAAACCAGTGATCAGCTACCAACCAATCCTACCAGATTCCTGGAAATAGAGTTGCTTTGTAGACAGTCCCCAGTTTCCACATCCCACATACACACGGAATTATCCCGAGATCCTGTACACAGTTGCAAACCATCTGGAAAGGACAATAATACGATAATACAAACATGGCACACTGGTCAAAGAAAGATTGTACTCTTGTAGAAAAAAGCCCAATATAGGCACAATGTCTTCTCACTCATGACCCAGCACAGAGTCAAGTGAGGAAGAGACAGAACCTCTGGTAAATAAAGTTATATACAAAATGATGTTCCTCATCGACAAAAAAGCTGGCATCCTTCTCTTCTTGCCATTGGCTCTGCCTTGTTGCCCACTCTATAATTTTAGGCTCCTCTAATTGACATTTTGTCTCTCTGCCTGCATGCAAGTTTCTTAAATATGTTCTCCTGTTGTCGTCCCTTTTCCTTTCCAACTCTCTATATCATTATGATCCTTGAGTTATTTCTCCACTTGTCTTTTCCCCTCTGTTGGACACTTTCTGTTGTTATCTCAGCTTGCCTTTGACTCTCTTCCTTTCTTCCCCTTACTTTCTGCAAGAAAAACAGGAAAATGTTCCCCTTTCAATAAATGCATAACTTTTGCTACAACCCGATTAAATTTATTGTGGCAAGAGAAACATACAAACAATAAATTCTGAAATATTACAGTGAATTATGACTTCTTGAGTACATACCTGGGCTCACAGCTAGGCCAGTCACCACCAATTCATGCCCAGTAAACTCCTGTAGTGGTCCAGCTTTATTGTACATGTCCCACATTAGGGCTGTTTTATCACGTGAAGCACTGAACATCCTGTTTGACTGAAAGAGGCAGGTTACCTGAAATAAAATTACATACACAATTCTTAATTATGGGGGCCAGCCACCATTTTGTTCAGGTGCAGGTGACTTCAGTGCCAATCTTGGCATCAGCTGAAAATCAGAATGGACCAGGTCTCTGTGTGCATCACATGCTGCTCTTGGGTAGAGCTGGCACAGGTTGACAGAGCGAATGGCCTTGTCCGTGTTGTAACCATTCTATGATTCTATTTAGCATGACCTCAAAGATGAAAGACATGACTAAAGCCTTGTACCACAAATCTACGAGAGGATAACCGTCACCCTTTACATTCTGCTAGACTTCAAAATTAGGCCCCAGAACACAAATGATGAGCTCTTTCCACCTACACAATTAACAGCATTCCTTAATTTCTTCCTGCCTCTATCATGATCAGTAAATATATTTGCTGCCAAGTGATTTATAAATTGCTCTTACCTTAGTCACATCACGTTCATGACCTATGAATTTCTGCTGCACATCACCAGATTTCCAGTTACATATGACCACTGTCTACAGGACAGCAAAATTGGTACATTTTAGTAATAGACAGTAGACATCATGACTGAATTAAATTAGAACCCAAACATCCTACATGTATGCACATACAGGTGCATACTTAAAAACACAGCTATCATATGAAACATTTGTGTTTAGTATTGAACAAGCAGTGTGTAAGCTGGCATTTACAGTACAAACGGAATGCTACATCACAAGACACTGCTGTCTGGAGCCCCAAGTGTGTAGCTGCCTTCCTGGATTAAGAAGAAAACTGCAGACACGAAACCAAGCAGATATGCAAGTCCAATGTGTGTCTGTTTGTAAACCACCTCATAAAAATGTCACAAAACTATTGTACTACAAATGTAAAATCCTACTCAAACAAATACCCTCCATTTCTGCTCTTCCGAAGATGGGAATCTCACCTTGTCCTTTCCACCAGACACACAGTGCTCAGATGTCAGGGAGGCCAATGATGTCACGGCATCATTATGCACAGGACTGTACTGTTGAACCACTTGAGTATTGGAACTGTGGCCTGTATCCCCATCAATCCTTAAAAAAATTACAACACAGTTCAAGCACAATGCACAGCGTGATCTGAGGACTGCAGTGTAAGTTACTTTGTTTGGAATGTGTTCTTTGTTTCTTGACAGATTGTGGGTCTGTAATAACGATGTGTGGATCCTGAAGATTTCAGACCAGGAAACAAATAGCTCAAGCTGAGGTCTGGATAGTGGATTGACACTTTCCCTTTTACTTCTGCAATCTGTGGATGAGTGGATTAAGAATCTGCTAGCTATAAGGGTATCAAATGAAATGAACTATTTGTACTTCAAGAGCACCTTCTGGGCTCAGAAGATGTTTCATTACATTTCAGAAACAACTCATTGCTCAGGAAATGCAGTCACTCTCAGTTTCTTTGTAAATGTGGCAATGAATTTATTCAAAGTTAGACACCACAAATAGCAAACTGCTAAATGTCCAGATATTTTGTTTCATATGGAATTTTCAGTACACATCTTAGCATCCACATATCAATTGCCTCTATTTTCTTCCACAGATCTTTTCTGTGGAAGAAAGATTTTTGCGAAGTTGAGCCGACTCTGTAAACTTTTTAAAATGATGAGTAGGACCTGGATGCGGAAGTCCTCTCCCCATTTGCAACAAATCCTGTTTTCGCCAGCAGGGGGAAAGGAGTAGCATATGAGCACACAGGTGGAAAATCTGGAACTCAGCAGGGCCATTTGATATTAGTGCTAAGTTCAAAAACATCCCATTTGTGCTGTTTTACGGACCTTAATTCACAGTGCGAGAGTCACAAATTTATTGAGTAGACGTAAATGCTCTTGAAGGGCCGATGAGGGCTGTTTAAATGTCATGATCTGAAGATATTTAAATCCCCTGGTCTTTAAAAACAAAAGAACAGCAGCTGAAGCTGTCAGTCTGTATTAAAAATACACTAGCTGCTGGACTGTTTTGAATGACAGGCCATCTGATGTAGGTTAGAAAAAAAAATCCTGTAGTTTTAATTGTGTTCATTGTTGACATTTCCTGAGGGCTGTTATTACAGTTGAGGTCATTATTATGCCAAAATTAAATGAAGGATAGAAATAGCTAGGATAGTGGTGGAAAAGGATGAGTGGTGTCCCAAGGGTAAGGTGTTGGATTGGGGGAAGGCTAACTTTAGTGGGATCAGGCAGAAATTGGCAGCTCTTGATTGGGAGAGACTGTTTGAGGGTAAATCCACATCTGGTATGTGGCAGTCTTTTAAGGAACGGTTGTTAGGGCTACAGGACAAGCATGTGCCTGTAAAAAAGGATGGGAAGGGTAGGATTAGAGAACCGTGGATAACCAGGGAAAGTGAGGGACTGGTCAAAAAGAAAAGAGAGGCGTATGTTAGGTCCAAGCAGCTAAAAACGGAGGGAGCTCTGGAGGAGTACAATGAAAGTAGGAAAGTACTCAAACGGGGAATTAGAAGAGCAAAAAGGGGTCACGAAATGTTCTTGGCAGACAGGATTAAGGAGAATCCCAAGGCATTTTATTCATACGTTAGGAACAAAAGGGTTGTTAGGGAAAAAATCGGACCTCTCAGGGACAAAAGTGGGGACTTATGCTTGGAGCCCAAAGAAGTAGGGGAGATCCTAAATGAATACTTTGCGTCGGTATTCACAAAGGAGAGGGATGTGTTGACTGGGAGTGTCTCGGAGGGGAGTGTTGAACCGTTGGAGAAAATCTCCATTACAAAGGAGGAAGTGTTAGGTTTGTTAGAGAATATAAAGACTGACAAATCCCCAGGGCCTGATGGAATCTATCCAAGGCTGCTCAGGGAGACGAGAGGTGAAATCGTTGGGCCTCTGACGCAAATCTTTGTCTCGTCACTGGACAAAGGTGAGGTCCCAGAGGATTGGAGGATAGCCAATGTGGTCCCGTTATTTAAGAAGGGTAGGAAGGATAACCCGGGTAATTATAGGCCGGTGAGCTTGACGTCCGTGGTGGGGAAGTTGTTGGAGAAGATTCTTAGAGATAGGATGTATGCACATTTAGAAAGGAATAAACTCATTAACGATAGTCAGCATGGTTTTGGGAGAGGGAGGTCATGCCTCACTAACCTGGTGGTGTTTTTTGAAGAAGTGACCAAAATGGTTGACGAAGGAAGGGCCGTGGATGTTGTCTATATGGACTTTAGTAAAGCGTTTGACAAAGTCCCTCATGGTAGGCTAGTGAAAAAGGTTGGATCCCATGGGATAAAGGGGGAGGTGGCTAGATGGGTGGAGAACTGGCTTGGTCATAGAAGACAGAGGGTGGTAGTGGAAGGGTCTTTTTCCGGCTGGAGGCCTGTGACTAGTGGTGTACCGCAGGGCTCTGTATTGGGACCTCTGCTGTTTGTGATTTATATAAATGATCTGGAAGAAGGAGTAACTGGGGTGATCAGTAAGTTTGCGGACGACACAAAACTGGCAGGACTTGCAGATAGTGAGGAACATTGTCAGAGGCTACAGAAGGATATAGATAGGCTGGAAATTTGGGCAAGGAAATGGCAGATGGAGTTCAATCCTGATAAATGCGAAGTGATGCATTTTGGTGGGAATAATGTAGGGAGGAGCTACACGATAAATGGAAGAACCATAAAGGGTGTAGAGACGCAGAGGGACCTGGGTGTGCAAGTCCACAGATCTTTGAAGGTGACGTCACAGGCGGAGAAGGTGGTGAAGAAGGCATATGGCATGCTTGCCTTTATAGGACGGGGCATAGAGTATAAGAGTTGGGGTCTGATGTTGCAGATGTATAGAACGTTGGTTCGGCCGCATTTGGAATACTGCGTCCAGTTCTGGTCGCCACACTACCAGAAGGACGTGGAGGCTTTGGAGAGAGTACAGAGGAGGTTTACCAGGATGTTGCCTGGTATGGAGGGGCTTGGTTATGAGGAGAGATTGGGGAAACTGGGGTTGTTCTCCTTGGAAAGACGGAGGATGAGGGGAGACTTAATAGAGGTGTATAAAATTATGAAAGGCTTAGATAGGGTGAACGGTGGGAAGCTTTTCCCCGGGTCGGTGGTGACGTTCACGAGGGGTCATAGGTTCAAGGTGAAGGGGGGGAGGTTTAACACAGATATCAGAAGGACATATTTTACACAGAGGGTCGTGGGGGCCTGGAATGTGTTGCCGGGCAAGGTGGTGGAGGCGGACACACTGGGAACGTTTAAGACTTATCTAGACAGCTATATGAACGGAGTGGGAATGGAGGGATACAAAAGAGTGGTCTAGTTTGGACCAGGGAGCGGCGCGGGCTAATTGTTCCTTGTTTCTCGTTTCAAGGCTTCATTCTATGATCATCTTGCTGGTGCCAGTACAGAGCGAGACTGCGGATAGTTGGGAACCTGTCTCGGGGGCAGGGAATTCATATGGTGTTCGTGGAAGTGGAAATGACTAGGGTTGGGAAGCATTTTCCGATCAGGGCCAGTGTGATCTGGACTCGTTTCGATCGCCTCAGGGGGTCGGAGAGGAATTTCCCAGATTTTTTTTCCCCATATTGGCCCTGGGGTTTTCACTCTGGGTTTTCGCCTCTCCCTGGAGATCACATGGTCTGGAATGGGGGGGTGGGGGTGAGTTAATAGGTTGTGATGAACAAAGCATCGTAGCTGTGAGGGACAGCTCGGTGGATAGGATATTGGTATGTAGATAGGCTGGAAAATTGGGCGGGGATCCTGGATTCAGGATTCAATCCTGGACCGGGGAGCAGCGCGGGCTTGGAGGGCCGAAGGGCCTGTTCCTGTGCTGTATTGTTCTTTGTTCTTTGTAATTTTCTGAAGGTGAAAGATGTATTAATAAGAAATTCAAGCCTATAACAAGGAAAAACTCATAAGATGCTACATTCTATCTACTTTCCTGTCTGCATTAGAAACCTGGACAATAAAATTCTGTGGAAGGAAACAGAGGCTTTGAAATGTGGATGATAAGATGTGCACTGACAATTCCATAAACAAATCATAACACCAATTAAGAGGTGCTAGAAATTGCAATAAACAAAAAATTAAGATCCAGAAAAGAAAGTACCAGAAAAGAAAGTATCAGTGTTTTGGCCACTTAATGAGAGTTGTATAGCAATAAAGATCACTTGTAAAGGGAAAAGTGAAAGGCAGCAGAAAGATGGGTCAACCTGGGCATACTTGGATGATGGACATCACAGAATGATTGCAAACAAGTCACAGTGGATGTGTGAGGATGGTGAAGACAGGGAAACATGATATTCCATGGCAGCAGCGATCCTGGTAGGAGTAGCTACAAGCAGCAGCATTATGGAATACTTGACTGAGTTTCAAAATCTCCAAAAGCAATTATCTCAGAGGTGGGAATGGAGTGGGTGGCTGATTTCACATTCTGATAAACATTTTAAATAGGTATTAAAGGATTGGCTTTCTTTGATGTGTTTACTAGGTGGAAGATTGTTTTTAGGACAGATCGAACATTTGAGGGGGTTTAAAAGTTTTGAAATGGTTTCATGAGTGAAAGGTTTTTTGCTGTTTCAGGTGTGTATGAATGAGAGCTCTATCGGATGGTTAGAAGTTTAACTTTTTTCATGCTCACACGGCTCTATAATGTGTGCCCATAATGGATAGTGCTGAGTGGCTATGGAGGTATGAGTTGGCATGGAAGTCTGAGGGGGATGGTGGGGGCATGAGTTGTCATGGGGGGGGCAAAGTGTGTGGCTGAGGGGAAGTGCGAGGAGGGGAGGTTATAATGCCTAACAGCTTCTAAAACAACTGGGAAAAAATCTTACAGAGCCAAGTGGGACTTCTAACCAACCTGTCAAGCCACCTGCCTGCCCACAACCTGCTTTTGGGTCAACATGTCCATCCTGCCCCTGCCTCCTTGGAGTGAAAATTTAAAGTAACTGAGGTTCTTTAAACCAAGGTGGGTCTGCCATGTTGGGAAATTTCCACCTCAGGAGCAAACATCCAGCCCCAGGACTTTTTCACCTGATGAACATTTTCAAAGTAAAAATTTTAAAATTGCCTAAAATAAAAACTATTTGGAACAAGGTGAAAATCTGACATTATCTCTAACCAAAATGTAGCCATACCGCTCGAACAGGTTTGCTTAGAGCACAATTAAGTTTTTTGTTAAATAATAATTTGAAACCATAAAATGCAGCATAATGATCAGCCATTTTTATTCTTTTGATGGAACACGAGTATCACTGGCATTTGTTGCTTATCCCTTTTACCTCACAATAAAAACATGGCTCTTATTTTTCTTGACTAATTTGTTTTTGTAGATTTCTTTCATGATAACATGATCCAACCGGAAAAGGTTGGAGCCTCAAATGAGGTGTTAAAGAGTCACATGCGACTTCAGAGTGGCAGGTTGTAGAAGATCATGCTCCGAGATAAAAGGTGTTGTGACTTGAGCTCATGATCTTTTCATCAAAGATGACTGACAGTGCTACCAATAATTTAAATTGACATTTGAATCTGAGCATTGACAATACGACTTCGAATGGCTACAGGCCCATATTCACCTGATTGCCCTGCAGCTTGTAACAAGTAGCGCCTGTGCAACTGTGACAAAGAGAGGGCTGTATTTTATGTGTCCCTTCCAGATGTGTTTTCAGCAGGGGCGCGTGTAAAATTATGTGGGTGTCCCATCGCACCACCTTCCCAGCCATCCTCAAATATCGGCAGCCTGCCTGCCATGACTAGATAGTCACGGGTCAATTAAACTTGTTACTGAGCCAACCACTTGATGGCATGGGCTATCGGGAGGGAGTTGCAATGTCTTTAACGAGGCCCACAATGTGGACCTCTTAAAATGTGATCTCCCCATTTAAGGCAGTAATGGGTTGGCCAATCTGAGAGTCATGCCTGTGTATATAATGTGGAGTGTCAGGGTTGCTGGCACTCTGGGTTTATACTGTTTGTACTCTGTATGAGGAAGTACCTTTCGGAGTGTTGCTGACTATGTAAATAAATCAAAGTTTGGTGAAGGGACACCGGCCTCCGAGGAGTTATTTCAGTGGTGATCAGATAAAGCATGACTGTGAAGAAACTTGCTCCCAAAAGTTGGGGTAAGCCATTCTTACACTTCATGCCTTTGTTTGGAAGATTAGATTTGTTTGGCTCTGCCGTCAAGGACTGGGCCCAATATGTGGAACATATGCTTTTTTTGGGCAAACGACATTATGGCAGGTGACAAACAACAAGTAATTCTCCTGACTGCCTGTGGTGCTTCAGCATTTGCTGTCATTAGGAGTTTAAGTTTCCCTGAGGAACCGAATACCAAAACCTTTCAGGAATTGACTGAACTAGTTAAAGAATACTACGACCCCAAGCCACCTCCAATTCTGAGATGTTTTCAACTACTTAAAGGAGCAAAGGGCTCAGGAGAGATTAGTAAAGTTTCAAGACCACATAATAGAACAGAGAGTATAGAAAGTGGCAGGAATCTAATCTCAGGCAGAGCAAAAAAGTTGACAAGTACGAGAAGGGAGGTGGTCAATGCAGGACTGAGGGTGTTGTACCTAAATGCACTCAGTATACAGAACAAGGTAAATGAGCTTGTTGCGCACATTGAAATTGGCCAGTACGATGTTGTGGCCATCACAGGGACGTGGCTGCAAGGTGATCAGGGCCAGGATCTAAATATTCAAGGATGTGTGTCCTATCGGAAGGACAGGCAGATGGGCAAAGGGGGCGGGGTTGCATTGTTAGTAAAGAATGAAGTTAAATCAATAGCAAGAAGTGATATAGGATCAGAAGGCATAGAATCTCTGTGGGTAGAGTTGAGGAATCGCAAAGGTAAAAAGACCCTGATGGGAGTTATGAACAGGCCCCTTAGCAGTAGTCAGGATGTGGGGCAGAAAATAAATCAGGAGATAGAAAAGGCAATATAAAAAAAGGCAATATTACAATAATCATGGGGGACTTCAATATGCAGGTGGGCTGGGAAAATCAGGTAGGTAGCGGATCCCAAGAAAAGGAATTTGTGGAATGTCTAAGATGGTTTTTTGAGCAGCTTGTGACAGAGCCTATTAGGGAACAGGCAATTCTGGATTTGGTGATGTGTAATGAGGCTGACTTGATTAGGCAAATTAAGGTGAAGGAACCCTTAGAGAGCAGTGACCACAATATGATAGAATTTACCCTGTAGTTTGAGAGGGAGAAGCTGGAATCAGATGTTATGGTATTACAATTAAATAAAAGGTGACTCCAAAGAAATGAGGGAGGGGCTGGCCAGAATTGATTGGAAAGGGAGCCTAGCAAGGAAGACAGTGGAACAGCAATGGCAGGAGTTTTCGAGTTATTTGGGAGGCATGACATAAATTCATCCCAAGGAGGAGGAAACATGCTAAGGGAAGGACGAAGCATCCATGGCTGACGAGGGAAGTCAAGGACAGCATAAAAACAAAAGAAAAAGCATACAAAGTAGCGAGGATTAGTGGGAAGCTAGAGGATTGGGAAGCCTTTAAAAGCGAGCAGAGGACAATTAAATAAACACTAAGGGGGGGGGAGAAGATGAAATATGAGTGTAAGCTAGTTAGTAATATAAAAGATAGGAAGAGTTTTTTTCAATATATAAAAGATAAGAGGCAAAAATAGCCATTGGGCCACTGGAAAATGAGGCTGGAGAAGTAATAATAGGAAACAGAGCAATGGCAGAGGAACTGAATAGTAACTTTGTATCAGTTTACACGGTGGAAGACACCAGTGGGATGCCAGAGCTCCAGGAGAGTCAGGGGGCGCAGGTGAGTGTAGTGGCCATCACTAAAGAGAAAGTACTGGGAAAACTGAAAGGTCTGAAAGTGGATAAATCACCTGGACCGGATGGACTACACACAAGAGTTCTAAAAGAGATAGCTGAGGAAATTGTGGAGGCATTGGTGGTGATCCTTCAGGAATCACTGGAGGCAGGGAGGGTCCCAGAGGACTGGAAAGTGGCTAATGTAACCACCGCTGTTTAAGAAGGGAGGGAGGTAGCAGACGGGAAATTATAGGCCAATTAGCCTGACTTTGGTCATTTGCAAGATTTAGAGTCCATTATTAAATATGAGATCCCAGAGTACTTGGAAGTGCATGATAAAATAGAACTGAGTCAGCGCAGCTTTGTCAAGGGGAGGTCATGTCTGAAAAATCTGTTAGAGTTCTTTGAGGAGGTAACAAGGAAATTAGATAAAGGAAAACCAGTGGACGTGATTTATTTAGATTTCCAGAAGGGCTTTGGCAAGGTGCCGCATAGGAGACTGTTAAATAAGTTAAGAACCCATAGTGTTAACGGTAAGATCCTGGCATGGATAGAGGATTGGCTGACTGGCAGAAAGTGGGGAATAAGGGGTCTTTTTCAGGATGGCAGCCAGTAACTAGTGGTGTGCCTCAGGGGTCAGTGCTGGGACCACAACTTTTCACAATATACATTAGCGATTTGGAAGAAGGAACTGAAGGCACTGTTGCTGAGTTTGCAGATGATACAAAGATATGTAGAGGGACAGGTAGTATTGAGGAAGCAGGGGGGCTGCAGAAGGACTTGGGACAGGTTAGGAGAGTGGGCAAAGAAGTGGCAGATGGAATACAATGTGGAAAAGTGTGAGGTTATGCACTTTGGAAGGAGGAATGGAGGCATAAACTATTTTCTAAATAGGGAAATGTTTAGGAAATCAGAAATACAAAGAGACTTGAGAGTCATTGTTCAAGACTTTCTTAAGGTTAATGTGCAGGTTCAGTCGGCAGTTAGGAAGGCAAATGCAATGTTAGCATTCATGTCAAGAAGGCTAGAATACAAGAGCAGGGATGTACTTCTGAGGCTATATAAGGTTCTGGGCAGACCTCATTTGGGGTATTGTGAGCAGTTTTGGGCCCCGTATCTAAGGAAGGATGTGCTGGCCTTGGAAAGGGTCCAGAGGAGGTTCACAAGAATGATCCCTGGAATGAAGAGCTTATTGTATGAAGAACGGTTGAGGACTCTGGGTCTGTACTCGGAGTTTAGAAGGATGATGGAGGATCTTATTGAAACTTACGAGACACTGCGAGGCCTGGATAGAGTAGACTTGGAGAAGATGTTTCCACTAGTAGGAAAAACTAGAACCAGAGGGCACAACCTCAGGCTAAAGGGACGATCCTTTAAAATAGAGATGAGGAGGAATTTCTTCAGCTAGAGTGTTGAATCTGTGGAACTCTTGCCACAGAAGGCTGTGGAGGCCTGATCATTGAGTATCTTTAAGACAGAGATAGATAGGTTCTTAATTAATAAGGGGATCAGGGAGTATGGGCTAAAGGCAGGAGGGTGGGGATGAGAAAAATATCAGTCATGAGTGAATGGCAGACTCGATGGACCGAGTGGCCTAATTCTGCTCCTGTGTCTTATGGTCTTAATGTTATTATTTTTATTCTGCAATCCGAGAGCCAGGGGAATCTGTTACGGGTTTCGAATTAGGTTAATTTGGTTTAACTCTGAACGAGATGCTTAAGGACCATCTGGTATGCAGGATTAATAATGTAACTATTCAAAAGCACCTGTTAGCTGAAGCTCAACTGGATTTCAAACAGGCGCCACAACTGGCCTTATCATTGGAAAATGCTGCAAGTGGAGCATATAAATTGCAAGGTATCCAATGGAAGTGGGACACTCGACTGAGTTTGGGGACTACCACTTGAGCGCAGGTGATTACATAGCTTCACTCAGGAAGTATTCAGATGCACGTTACTCTAGGTCTGCCCACAGCACAGCCCCAAAGCAAAACCTAACTTCAACCAAACAGTTACAAGTTTCTTCAGAATCCCGCTTGGTAGTGCATTGTAATTGTTGTTAGTATGTGGAGTTGAAACAGCAAAGGAGTCCTTCAAGACCTACATTTAAAAATCAGCTCATAGGCCAGTATCCAGGAGCGTTCACACCTCGGAAGGTCCATCTACATTGGATTTAGAACAATTAAATTGCTTAGCGATTTAGGGCGGCACGGTGATACAATGGTTAGCACTGCTGCCTCACAGCGCCAGGGACCCAGGTTTGATTCCCAGCTTGGGTCATGTCTGTATGGAGTTTGCACATTCTCCCTGTGTCAGCGTGGGTTTCCTCCGGGTGCCCCGGTTTCCTCCCACAATCCAAAGATGTGCGGATTAGGTTGATTAGCCATGCTAAATTGATCCTTAATGTTAGGGGGACTAGCTAGGGTAAATGCATGGGGTTTATAGGGATCGGGCCTGGGTGGGATTGTGGTCAGCGCAGACTTGGTGGGCCGAATTGCCTCGTTCTACATTGTATGATTCTATGATGTCCAAATTGGACCTAATCAAGATAAACGTATGATTAAATGGACAACGGTACTAATGGAGGTCAATACCGGTGCAGCTATATCGGTAGTCAGAGAATCAGTGTTCCATAGAATTCGCTCTGGACTCCAGTCCTTAACTTCATTCAGGACCTCAGCAAGGCTGAGAACCTATACAGGGGAATCTTTGTGAATTGTGGGTACAACCTCAGAATCTGTCTCCTATGAAAGACAGTTGGTTTGGTTACCAATGATTGTAGTGGAGGGTTCGGGGCCAAGACTAATGGGGTGAAATTGTTGCAAGAGATTCATCTAGATTAGCTGAAAGATGTTGAGCCAGAGAATTGCCGCCTTAGAGAACTTCTGCTTAAATACCCAGAAGTTTGCAGAGAAGGTCTAGGGACCATTAAAGGTGTCAAGGCAAACTTACATGTTGACTAGGAGGCGATTCTGTGATTTTCCAAGGCCCGCCAAGCCCAAAGCCATTGTCTTCGGTCACACTACAAACTCCATTACTTCACCACCTACTCTATTGTTCTCCCTAGAAACTGTTTGAGACTAGATTGTTTTCAACCTCCATGTCATTTTTGACTCTGGGATGTGCTCTGACAACGTATGAGCACCTTCACTAAGACCGGCTATTTCCATCCTTGCAATACTGCCCGACTCTGCCTCAACTCAGTTTTTGCTCAAACTCTCACCAATGCCCTTGTTACCAA
Organism: Mustelus asterias; assembly: GCF_964213995.1. Lineage (NCBI taxonomy): Eukaryota > Metazoa > Chordata > Chondrichthyes > Carcharhiniformes > Triakidae > Mustelus > Mustelus asterias. The sequence goes on from NC_135813.1 coordinate 45,094,208, forward strand.
GAATGACTATTCCTGGCTAGCCTCCTACATTTTATCCTCTGTAATCTTAAAATCATCCAAAGTGCTGCTCCTCATGCCCTTACTTGTACTAAATCCAGCTTAATTCCATCCGTGTTCACTGACTTGTACTGGCTCCCTGTTAAGCTTCACCTCAATTTTGATTGTCTCTGCTTCCAGCACCTTCGTCAACAAAGAGTTCCAGATTATTACTACTACAGAACCAGAGTAATGTGGTTGACTCTTAACTGCCCTTTGCAATGGTCTAGCAAGCCACCCTAGCAACCCACTATGCATGCAGCAGTTCAAGAAGGTGGCTCATCACCATCTTCTCTAGGGCATTAGGGATGGGCAATAAAGGCTGACCTGGCAATGATGCTCAGATCCTGTGAGAAAATAAGAAAAAGGCAAAAGGAGATGATATTCAACTTGCAGCAGAATTAAGGTTTTGTACAATTGGGCGCCCCAATATAGAAAGGGCATAATGGGTAGGGTGTGGCACAGATTCTCTAGGACACTGCAGTAACAAGATACAAACAAAGGTTATGGAGACAAATTGAGAAGTTATATACTTCCACTTCAACCAAGGTTAAGGGAATCTTCAAGATTATGCAGGGTAATTATAAGGTAATGATAGGCTGCAATGAAAGGCCATAAATTTATGATCACAAGATCAATCGGGGTGAGGGGATGTGGTTAACGTAAGAGCACAGAAAAATGTAATGTTCTTTGCACAATGTGTGATTACAAGTGAATTTGTCTGCCTTAAAGTACTATTCAAGCAGACTCCATAAATCTGTTTTAAAAAGAATTAGGCTTGAAAGGATATGGGGAAGGAGTAGGGGAGTGGGATCAGACTAAGTGGCCATGTGGAGAAAACGTGGTGCAGAATTGATGGGTTAAATGGCCGTTTCCGTGCTCTTAACATTTCATAATTATAAGATGAGAAAAAGTACAGCTTAAATTAGATCACTCACTGAAGTATAAAAATTAGCACTTTGTTTTCTCTTTAGTTAATATGGGGGTAGAAGGGTACATGAACATAAGGCTAGGAAAGACCTTAACTCAAGACATGGCCTTTAACTTACAGATTCATGGAATGACAATATTATCGGCTTAGCGGGTAGCAGGCTGAAAGGTCAAAGAGTTCAAATACTACTATGGCAAGTGATAAAAAGGAACTCAATAAATATGGTCTGGTGCCAGGAAAATCTTGAAAGCTACGAGAAAGCTGCCACATTGAGACAGATGTGCCACCCCTCACGTGGTATGTGTGTGATTCCACTCCACACTGTTCCATGGACTCAATGTTCTCAGGGCAACTTGGCATAAGTATAAAAAGTGCATCATCTACATCTCAAGAACAAATGTTAAAAAGATTTAACTTGAGCATGCATATTACAAGAGTGCAGCCTATAGAATGATGACAGGTTTATTAACCGCAGTGTACTATTACTACCTTCAATCATGAACTTGACAGACTCACCATACCTATATCGGGATAAGTTGCGTTTCTGTTTACTCTGCAGTTTCCCCATGGCAGTAAACTGGAAGCATCTAACAGTCAGGTAAACAGCTTACTGGCCTGCATGACATAAGCTGCAGTTTTCAGCACTTTTAAATCAGATGCATAGTGCAGCCCAGAGCCTATAAGAAAGAAAATGCGAATAGTGCAAGAATAATATTGAAGTTACAAAGCATTCATTAAATGCATATTTTAAAGTGCCACTTGAAGCAAGCTGGGGTTATATCAGCTTCTGAAGACCTTTAGTAAATACTGCAGAAACAAGTTTGTATAAAAGCTAGAAAATATGTTATAAATAAATTAAATGGAAAATATCAAAAAGAAAAGAACATCCCATTAAACCATTGTATAATCAATACAGTTATATAATTCTATAAAGATTGTTAAAAGTTTGCAGTACTCTAACCACCGCTTTATACAATATGTTAAAGCCTGCTCATCAATGGACCTCATTTATCCAAATTATCTTGAAAAATAAAATCCAGGTGGTCACACATGTTTGCAAATAGGAGATTACAACACATGCCAACATCCTTACAATGCTTGTAATGTGGAGACAGAGTCCAAAATATTCCATCTCTTTGTATTTTCAGGTCCACAAATGGGGAAGCTGTGCAAAAATTTCATATTCTGTTCCTGAGGTAGGAAAATAAAAAGGAATGAAAATTACACTTTGCACATACTATAAAAGTAGTAGAAAAGTCATTAGGGTGATGAAATAATTGAGTGCACATCGTATCTCTCGGAATTGTTGTCAGGAGTTTGCTACACCATGTCCTCTGTTTTGTACTAACAGGCTGTCAGTGCAAATCCTATTTGCAGAGATTGATCAGATCAGCATTGCTTTCCATCTGTTGAGGAATTGGTTGAAGAATCTCCCTCGTTCGATGGGTGAACCAAATTGGGCTTTCTTAATAGCTTTCCTTATCCATAATTACATTGTGATTTGTGCCCCGTTGGTTTTATATCAGTAATCTGCAGGGATGACATTGGGCTCTTACCTTCACATAGCTATGGTTAAGGTTGCTTAAACTTTGCTTATTACCTCGCACTTGTGTTTCCCCATCTTCTCGGACAGAGCTGATTCATTCCTACCCCTGCTGTCTCTCCACATTCATCCCTTTTGCTCCTCTCTATTGTCCCTCCCTTTACCCTCTGTGTTGCTGCACCTGGCAACGCCTCCCCGGTATCCAAGGCGGTCCCTCCCCCTAACCTGTCCCTCTCCACTTCCGGTCCGTCCATCTACCCCCTCCCACCGGCCCAGGGTGTGAAATGGAGGAGAGGCAGCCTGTGTGCTGCTGAAATGTTTCAGCTGCTAGCAGCCAGGAGCACCTTTCATATCTAAACTACAAAGTAGGATGTTTATTTTAACATCTCTCGACCATGAGACAATTCAAAGATAGACGTTATGAAACAAGCAAATTAGTACACTACATAGTAACAGGTAAATAAATGTCGCCATAATTTTGGACCATGCGATTGCTTTAACTTCATTTTGCTCACCAAAGTCCACAATCTCCTGAATTTAAATGTTGGGATGCTTTCCCGGTACCTGCTAGCTTTACTGTTCAGCTTCCTCTCTCATGTCTCACTTTGGTTTTAATGGTTTGTTAAAACCACAACATGACTCTCCTGACCATTTTAAAATTTAAAGTTTGTTTATTATTGTCACAAGTAGGTTTACATTAACACTGCGATGAAGTTATTGTGAAAATTCCCAGTTGCCACACTCTGGTGCCTGTTCAGCTACACTGAGGGAGAATTTAGCATGGCCAATGCACCTAACCAGCACGTCTTTCGGACTGTGGGAGCAAACCAGAGCACCTGGAGGAAACCCACACAGACACGGGGAGAACGTGCAGGTTCCGCACAGGCAGTGACCCAAGCCAGCTATTAAACCTGGGTCCCTGGCGATGCAACAGTGCTAAGCACTGTGCCAAGCCTGTATACAAATTACATAAATGTTCTCTAGCTTAGCCTTGTTGCCTCAAATCTTTCACCAGTTTTGTCTCATTCACATAGCCACAGCCAGTACCACACTTCCATCACTTTTGTCCCAGCTGCTGGTTCCCTGTGCCCCAACATACCAATATCAAAAATATATTTTTTGTTTTACTGTGGTAGCACTCTCTTTACCTTAGTAATCTCCACACACCTTATGACCCCACAAGCATCTTCTGCTCCTCGAACACTTAAATTGCTCTTTCTACTCTCTGCTCCAACAGTGACTGACTTTTGGTAACTCTCCTTGCCATCTGGAATTCTCTTCCAGTTCCTTTTATTCAAAAACACATTTTTTGCATTATTTATTCTCATCACGGCTGTCAAGGCTAGTATTTATTGCCCATCCCTAGTTGCCCTTGAGGAGGTAGCAGTGAGCCATCTTCTTGAACCATTGCAGTATTTGTGATGAATTAATGTACTCATAATACTGTTAGAGAGTTCCACTGTAATTTCTTCTCATCCTAACGTCTACCAGATTCTGGGTGTCCACGGTATGATATAAAGCTCTAATCCTAGTGGGTTTGTTTTATAAATGCTAGTTTTTCTTGCCATGTGTTCACCATGTTTCGGATGCAAAACAACTCTCACTTCAACCTTGGGGCCTTGGTTGCTCTCAGTTGGTATCTACTAAGTTCTCAGCCCAGTTCTTTCTGCTATAGTCCTTTCTGTTTTAGAGTGCCTGTTATCTTCCTTGTCCTAGTCAGAGAAATATAGAAGCACTCTTAGTGTTCCCTTGTTCCTATCACAGTACATCTGTGCCTTGGCTCCCCACATATGTTGCACATAGTGACTAGATGGAGGTGGATCGTCAACAAAAGCATCCCTTCGGATTTCCATTTTTGTAGTCACTGGCTGCCATCTATTAATTCACCTCAGGTTTTTGGTCTTCACTTGTGACATATCCAAAAATAAAACCTTTCTGTTTTGGGTCTGCATCCTCAACTTATCCACCCGTGCCATCTACCTGACCTTAATTCTTGTCACCCTTGTTGGTGTTTTAGCTCTTTAGACTTCTATCAATTTTAAATACATATTCTCAACACAAATACCATTTGTTGATGTTTGAAATGTGGGCTCCGGTTTGGGATATAATTTTTATGAATAGAACACATGGCCCAACATTTGAGTGGTAGAATCTTCTGTGTTTCATGTCCAGGCCACTCCATCTATTCTACCAGAATATTGTATACAAGTTACCAAAAATAAATTGGACTTATTTAAATTATATACAGTAGAATAGCTGCAGTCATTATGGTGTCGATGGTGTGCAGAGAGATATTAGAAGCAAGGACTGTGGTTTAGCTTTAACTTGTATTCATAGAAATTAATTCTAGTGTTAGATATGAATTAAGCTATCATTACTACCACAGATGGTATATACTGATAGTTCATCACTAAATACAGCAAAAAATGCCCTGTGCAAGGAATTTTTTAATTTTGATGTTCAAAGAGATTTGGCTGGTCCCTGTGCAAGAAGCATAGAAAGATAGCATGCAGGGAAAGCAAGCAATTCAGAATGAAAGTGGCATGTTGACCTTTATTGCAGTAGGTTGTGTAGAGCTTTGGTAAGACCATACCCGCAGTATGTGCAGTTTTTGTCTCCTTATCTAAGGAAGCGTATACTGGCCTTGGAGGCAATGAAGGTTCACCAGATGGATTTCTGGATATGAGAGCTTTTCTCTGGGTCTCTATTCTCTGGAGTTTAAATGTGATTTTCATTGGAATTTATAAGATTCACAGGGGGCTTGATGGGTAGATGCTGAAAGATTTTTGCCACTGATTGGAGCGTCTAAAACTAGGGGGGGCACAGTCTCAGGATAAGCCAATCATTTAGGGCTGTGATGAGGAGAAATCTCTTTACTTAGAGGGTGATGAATCTTTGTAATTCTCTAACTCAGAGCTGGGGAGTCATTGAATGTGTTCCAGGCTGAGATCAATAGATTTTTGGACTCTAGGGGAATCAAGGGGTATGCGGATAGAACTGGAAAGTTGTATTGAGGTCAACAGTCAGCCAGTCCTGAGGGAAATGGGGGGAGTGAGCATTACAGAGGCACTGGCCATAATTTTCCAGTGGTGCCAGAGGACTGGAGGATAAATTATTGTGTTGTTGGGTTGGAAAGTTTCAATATAATCTCAAAGATTACTGACTGCAAAACACTCTAACTTTACCGTAACATTTACAATTATGAGAACACAGACTAGCTTCTGGCCATCCTCAAGTCCCAGATCACCATCAGAGTAAAAATTTTAAAGATTATTTTTTAGCGTCAGAAGGAGGCTTACATTAACACTGCAATGAAGTTACTGTGAAAATAGCCTAGTCGTCACACTCTGGTGCCTGTTCGGGTACACTGAGGGAGAATTTAGCACGGCTAATGTACCTAACTGACACGTCTTTCGGACTGTGGGAGGAACCAGAGCACCCAGGGGAAACTCATGTAGACACGGGGAGAAGGTGCAGACTCCGCACTGACAATGACCCATGCATTGTTCGGTTGGAGCGGCAGGTGGATGCACTGTGGAGCATACAGGAGGCAGAGAGTGTGACAGACACTAGTTACAGGGAGGTTGTCACACCACAGGTTCAGGCAGGTACGGTACGGTAGCACAGTGGTTAGCACTGCTGCTTCACAGCTCCAGGGTCCTGGGTTCGATTCCCGGCTCGGGTCACTGTCTGTGTGGAGTTTGCACATTCTCCTCGTGTCTGCGTGGGTTTCCTCCGGGTGCTCCGGTTTCCTCCCACAGTCCAAAGATGTGCGGGTTAGGTTGATTGGCCAGGATAAAAAAATTGCCCCTTAGAGTCCTGGGATGCGTAGGTTAGAGGGATTAGTGGGTAAATATGTGGGGTGGGATTGTGGTCGGTGCAGACTCGATGAGCCGAATGGCCTCCTTCTGCACAGTAGGGTTTCTATGAATTCTATGAAGGTAGATGGGTGACTGCCAGGAGAGGTAGTGCAGGAGTCTCCTGTCTCTTCCCCTTTCACAGTAAGAAGTCTCACAACACCAGGTTAAAGTCCAACAGGTTTATTTGGTAGCAAATACCATAAGCTTTCGGAGCGTGCTGCTCCTTCGTCAGATGGAGCGGTCTCTGTTCTCCAACAGTGCACAGACACAGAAATCAAGTTACAGAATACTAATTAGAATGCAAATCTCTACAGCTAGCCAGGTCTTAAAAGGTACAGATAATGTGGTTGGAGGGAACATTAAACACAGGTTAAAGAGATGTGTATTGTCTCCAGACAGAACAGCTGGTGAGATTATGCAAGACCAGGGGCAAGCTGTGGGGGTTACTGATAATGTGACATAAATCCAACATCCCGGTTTAGGCCGTCCTCATGTGTGCGGAACTTGGCTATCAGTTTCTGCTCAGCGACTCTGCGCTGTCGTGTGTCGTGAAGGCCGCCTTGGAGAACGCTTACCTGAAGATCCAAGGCTGAATGCCCGTGACTGCTGAAGTGCTCCCCCACACGAAGAGAACAGTCTCCACATCATGTCTTCCCCTTTCAAACAGGTATACCATTTTGGATGCTGTTGAGGGGGATAGCCTGTCAGGGGGAGATACCAGCAGCAGCCAGGCCTGTGACACCACAGCTGGTTCTGCTGTGAGACAGGGTTGGGCAAAGAGCAAGCGAGCAGCAGTAATAAGGGACTCGCTAGTTAGAGGCACAGACAAGCGATTCTGTGGCCGCAATCGAGACTCCAGGATGGTGTGTTGCCTCCCTGGTGGTGCCAGGGTCAAGGACGTCTCTGAGCGATTGCAGGACATTCTTAAGGGGGAGGGTGAGCAGCCAAAGGTCATTGTACATATTGGTACTAACGACATAGGTAGGAAAAGGGAAGAGGTCCTGAAATATGAATATAGAGAGTTAGGCAGAAGGCTAACGTGCAGGACCTCGAAGGTAGTAATTTCAGGACTACTACCGGTGCCACGTGCTAGTGAGAGTATGAATAGGAGGATTAGGCAGATGAATGCCTGGCTTGAGAGCTGGTGCAGGGGGGCGGGGATTTAGATTTTTGGATCATTGGGATCTTTTTTGGGGAAGGGCTGATCTGTTCAAGAGGGATGGGTTACATTTGAACTGGAGGGGGACTAACATCCTGGCGGGGAGATTTGCTGGAGCCACTCGGGAGGGTTTAAATTAGTTTGGCAGGGGGGTGGGATCCAAAGCAGTAGGGAGACAGAAGAGAAGTTTGAGGACAGCACAGAAGTTAAAGAGAGCACATTAATTCGTAAAGGCAGTGTCAGTAATCCTAGTACCAGACAGATCAGGCAAAAGCAAGACAGGGAAGTCCAGATTAAAATGTATTTATTTCAATGCAAGAGGCCTGATGGGCAAGGCAGATGAACTCAGGGCATTGATGGGTACGTGGGACTGGGATATTATAGCAATGACTGAAACATGGCTAAGGGGGGGGGGGGAACAGGATTGGCAGCTCAATGTTCCAGGGTACAGATGCTATAGGAAGGATAGAACAGGAGGTAAGAGAGGAGGGGGAGTTGCACTTTTGATTAGGGAAAGCATCACGGCAGTACTGAGAAGGGATATATCTGAGGGTTCAGCCACTGAGTCTATATGGGTAGAACTGAGAAATAAGAAGGGAGAAATCACTTTGATAGGGTTGTACTATAGGCCCCCAAATAGTCAGCGGGAAATTGAGGGGCAAATATGTAAGGAGATTACAGATAGCTCCAAGAAAAATAGGGTGGTAATAGTCAGAGATTTTAATTTTCCCAACATTGACTGGGACAGCCATAGTATTAGAGGGTTGGATGGAGAGAAATTTGTTGAGTGTATTCAGGAGGAATTTCTCATTCAGTATGTGGATGGCCCGACTAGAGAGGGAGCAAAAACTTGACCTCCTCTTGGGAAATAAGAAAGGGCAGGTGACAGAAGTGTTAGTGAGGGATCACTTTGGGACCAGTGACCATAATTCTATTAGTTTTAAGATAGCTATGGAGAATGATAGGTCTGTCCCAAAAGTTAAAATTCTAAATTGGGGAAAGGCCAATTTTGATGGTATCGGGCAGGAACTTTCAAAAGTTAATTGGGGGAGTCTGTGGGAAGACAAAGGGACGTCTGGTAAGTGGCATGCTTTCAAAAGTGTGTTAACCAGAGTTCAGGGTAAACACATTCCTCTTAGAGTGAAGGGCAAGGCTGGCAGAAGTCGGGAACCCTGGATGACTCGGGATATTGAGGCCCTGGTCAAGAAGAAGAAAGAGGCACATGACATGCATAGGCAGCTGGGATCAAGTGAATCTCTTGAAGAGTATAGGGGGTGTAGGAGTAAAGTTAAGAGAGAAATCAGGAGGGCTAAAAGGGGACACGAAATTGTTTTGGCAGATAAGGCAAAGGAGAATCCAAAGAGCTTCTACAAATACATAAAGGGCAAAAGAGTAACAAGGGAGAGAGTAGGGCCTCTTAAGGATCAACAGGGACATCTATGTGCGGATCCACAAGAGATGGGTGAGATCCTAAATGAATATTTCTCATCAGTATTTACTGTTGAGAAAAGCATGGAAGTAAGGGAACTTGGGGAAATAAATAGTGATGTCTTGCGGAGTGTACATATTACAGAGAAGGAGGTGCTGGAAGTCTTAAAGCGCATCAAGGTAGATAAATCCCCGGGACCTGATGAAGTATATCCCAGGACGTTGTGGGAGGCTAGGGAGGAAATTGCGGGTCCCCTAGCCGAGATATTTGAATCATTGATAGTCACGGGTGAGGTTTCTGAAGATTGGAGAGTGGCAAATGTTGTGCCTTTGTTTAAAAAGGGCTGCAGGGAAAAGCCTGGGAACTACAGGCCAGTGAGCCTCACATCTGTGATGGGTAAATTGTTGGAAGGTATTTTGAAATACAGGAATCCACAGGCATTTAGGGATGCAAGGACTGATTAGGGACAGTCAGCATAGCTTTGTGAGTGGAAAATCATGTCTCACAAATTTAATTGAGTTTTTTGAAGGGGTAACCAAGAAGGTAGATGAGGGCAGTGCCGTTGATGTTGTCTACATGGACTTTAGCAAGGCCTTTGACAAGGTACCACATGGTAGGTTGTTGCATAATGTTAAATCTCACGGGATCCAGGGTAAGGTATCTAAATGGATACAAAATTGGCTTCTTGACAGAAGCCAGAGGGAGATAGAGAGTTGTTTTTCAAACTGGAGGCCTGTGACCAGCGGTGTGCCTCAGGGATCAGTGCTGGGCCCACTGTTATTTGTCATTTATATTAATGATTTGGATGAGAATATAGGGGGCATGGTTAGTAAGTTTGCAGATGACACCAAGATTGGTGGCATAGTGGACAGTGAAGAAAGTTATCTCCAATTGCAACGGGATCTTGATCAATTGGGCCAGTGGGCTGACGAATGGCAGATGGAGTTTAATTTAGACAAATGCGAGGTGATGCATTTTGGTAGATTGAACCAGGGCAGGACTTACTCAGTTCATGGTAGGGCATTGGGGAGAATTACAGAACAAAGAGATCAAGGGGTACATGTTCATAGCTCCTTGAAAGTGGAGTCACAGGTGGACAGAGTGGTGAAGAAGGCATTTGGCATGTTTGGTTTCATCGGTCAGGACATTGAATACAGGAGTTGGGACGTCTTGTTGAAGTTGTACAAGACATTGGTAAGGCCACACTTGGAATACTGTGTGCAATTCTGGTCACCCTATTATAGAAAGGATATTATTAAACTAGAAAGAGTGCAGAAAAGATTTACTAGGATGCTACAGGGACTTGATGGATTGAGTTATGAGGAGAGGCTGAATAGACTGGGACTTTTTTCTCTGGAGCATAGGAGGCTGAGGGGTGACCTTATAGAGGTCTATAAAATAATGAGGGGCATAGACAAGGGAGATAGTCAATATCTTTTCCCAAAGGTAGAGGAGTCTAAAACTAGAGGGCATAGGTTTTAGGTGAGAGGGGAGAGATACAGAAGTGTCCAGAGGGGCAATTTTTTCACACAGAGGGTAGTGAGTGTCTGGAACAAGCTGCCAGAGGGGCGGCACGGTAGCACAGTGGTTAGCACTGCTGCTTCACAGCTCCAGGGACCTGGGTTCGATTCCCGGCTCGGGTCACTGTCTGTGTGGAGTTTGCACATTCTTCCTGTGTCTGCGTGGGTTTCCTCCGGGTGCTCCGGTTTCCTCCCACAGTCCAAAGGTGTGCGGGTTAGGTTAATTGTCCATGCTAAATTGCCCCTTAGTGTCCCGGGATGCGTAGATTAGCGGGTAAATATGTGGGGATATGGGGATAGGGCCTGGGTGGGATTGTGTTCGGTGCAGACTCGATGGGCCGAATAGCCTCTTTCTGCACTGTAGGGTTTCTATGATTTCTATGAGGTAATAGTCGAGGCAGGTTCAATTTTATCTTTTAAAAAGCATTTAGATAGTTACATGGGTACGATGGGTATAGAGGGATATGGGCCAAATGCGGGCAATTGGGATTAGCTTAGGGGTTTTAAAAAAAAAAGGGCAGTGTGGACAAGTTGGGCCGAAGGGCCTGTTTCCATGCTGTAAACCTCTATGACTCTATGCTGGGAATCGAACCCAGGTCCCTGGTGCTGTGAGGCAGTAGTGCCGCCCTATGTTATTTCTTTCCATGACAAAATAGGCTATTACAGTTAACCCTTAATGGGACTTAATCTAACATACTTCATTATATTATAGGTCGAGTAAGCTTTATCCAAAACCCCTGGGGCCAACTGTGTTTCTGTATTCGGATATTTTTGTTTTTTGGTTATATAGTTAGGATGAATAAATAGTGACTGGTGGAAACCTAGGTAGTAGTGAGGAGTTGGAGAAAAAGTTTTGTGTCCCTCTGGGGTATGTTAAACAGTTTGTGAATCAAGTGAAAGCCACCTCTCGCAGCCCAGACTTGACATTCATACCTATGCCTTTAAAATCTTGTTGATTCCGTTAGGGTCAGATATCGTTATTTGCCCAAGGGGCAGCATTTTCTCAGTTGAACTTAGTTGCTATGATATGGTTTGGGTCAGAACCAAAGATTCTCACAGCAGCTGGGCATAAAGTAAGGCAAACAACTAGACTTCCCATACTAAAGGTCATGTGCAGTCATCGAGCTTTGTGTTGGCTTGTGTCATGGATTTTCTGTGCTAAGGATTGGGCACAGTTGGTGAAGTTCATGTGGGCCGAGGTTATTTTGGTTCAAGTCAGGACGACTTCTGCTAAAAGTCAATGAAGTTCAAAAAAGTGGTTTTTTGGATGTGTTTGATTTTCAGATTTACCGATAAAAGATACTCAGCATAGAACATAGAACAGTACAGCACAGAACAGACCCTTCGGCCCACAATGTTGTGCCGAGCTTTATCTGAAACCAAGATCAAGCTATCCCACTCCCTATCATCATGGTGTGCTCCATGTGCCTATCCAATAACCGCTTAAATGTTCCTAAAGTGTCTGACTCCACTATTACTGCAGGCAGTCCATTCCACACCCCAACCACTCTCTGTGTAAAGAACCTACCTCGGACATCCTTCCTATATCTCCCACCATGAACCCTATAGTTATGCCCCCTTGTAATACCTCCATCCACCCGAGGAAATAGTCTTTGAACGTTCACTCTATCTATCCCCTTCATCATTTTATAAACCTCTATTAAGTCTCCCCTCAACCTCCTCCGCTCCAGAGAGAACAGCCCTAGCTCCCTCAACCTTTCCTCATAAGACCTACTCTCCAAACCAGGCAGCATCCTGGTAAATCTCCTTTGCACTCTTTCCAGTGCTTCCACATCCTTCTTATAGTGAGGTGTCCAGAACTGCACACAATATTCCAAATGTGGTCTCACCAAGGCCCTGTACAGTTGCAGCATAACCCCACGGCTCTTAAACTCCAACCCCCTGTTAATTAAAAGCTAACACACTATAGGCCTTCTTCACAGCTCTATCCACTTGAGTGGCAACCTTCAGAGATCTGTGGATATGGACCCCATGTACAACTCTCCATGAGTTCCTGTTCAGACTCAGCGTTCTCTGTTGTTCCTGGAAACCCACCACTCCAGTCTCCAAGTCATTCTGAATATTTTAGTGTTTTGTAGTCCTATGGGAAATGTAGCATTTTTTTGCTCTCTTAGGCAAATGTTGTTTTTATTTGTCTTTCTATGTTCTCTCTTCTCTCTCCTCCATATTCCCTTACATCAATAAATATTGTGGTGCCTTCACAAAGCTACTGTATCATATTTTCCTTTTGTTTGTAGGGGCTAAGGTATTCTCATTCTGATGTTGGGGCTCTGGTTGGAAAGAATAAAAACTGATAGGTGCTTCAGGATCACCTGCTTCTGTGTCTTCTTTCATTTGGGATGGTTGTGATCTCTCTGGTCTGTGTCTTTCATCCTGTTGTTCAACAGCAATCTAAGCTCTTCTGTTTCTTCTCACTGTACCCTGTGCTGTGTGGATAATGTCTGTCTGGCCATTCATTATGATCATGGCTGACCATCCTACTCAGTAATCTGTTTTCCCCACATCCTTTGATCTCCTTCACCCCAAGAGCTATATCTAACTTCTTGAAAACAGACAATGTTTTGGTCTCAACTGCTTTCTGTGGTAGAGAATTCCCCAGGCTCATCACTCTCTGGGTGAAGAAATTTCTCCTCATCTCTACCCTGTATCCTCAGACTGTGACCCCTGGCTCTGGATTCCCCAGCCATTGGAACATCCTTCCTGCATCTACACTGTCTAGTCCTGTTAGAATTTTATAGGTTTCTATGAGATCCCCTCTCATTTTTCTACACTTCTGCGAATATAATCCTAACCGACTCAATCTCTCCTCATACGTCAGTCCTGCCATCCCATGAATCAGTCTTGTAAATCTTTGCTGCACTCCCTCCATAGCAAGAATATCCTTCCTCAGATAAGGAGACCAAAACTGCAACAATTTCAGACTGTGAACTCTCTCCTCCACCTTCGCCCCATTTATTTCTTTCAAATTATTTTCATTTCTTCCATTGACTCATTTTTCCATCCCCTTTTTTATCCCACTTTCCATTTTTTCTTATTCTTTCTTATATTTTAGCTCTGATGAAGAGTCAGCCAGACGTGGAACATTGAAGAGTTCAAAGCCGTTGTGTGCTCCATGTGGGAAGCCAGGAACGTTTCCAGTGCCCTGGGCCAGCATGTGTGCAGGAAGTGTCTCCAGCTGAAGCTCCTGGAAGCCCATGTTTCGGAACTAAAGCGGCAGCTGAGAACACAGTGGAGCATCCACGAAGCTAGTATCAATGATAGCACGTACAGAGAGGTAGTCACACTGCAGACTAAGACTCCACAAGCAGGAAGGGAATGGGTGACCACCAGGCAGAGTAAGAGGACTAGGCAGGCAGTGCAAGGGACTTCCCGTTGGCCATTCCCTTGCAAAACAGATATATCGCTTTGGATACTGTTGGGGGAATGGCCTCTCGCCATTGACACCCAGTCTACCATTTTTGTAATGTACAGGAGAAAGCAGTAAGAGCCCGATTTGTTACGGTTGGTCCTGCTGCACGGGACAGGAGGAGAAAGTGTGGGAATGCAGCAGTCATAGGGGATTCAATTGTAAGGGGAGTAGATAGACCATCCTCCAGGATGGTATGTTGTCTCCCTGGTGCAAGGGTCAAGGATGTCTTAGAGTGGCTACAGGACATTCTGGAGGGGAAGGGTGAACAGCTAGTGGTTGTGGTACACATCAGTACCAATGACATTGGTTTAAAAAAAAGGGATGAAGTCCTAAAAGCTGAACATAAGGATTGAGGAAGTAAGTTGAAAAGTTGGACCTCAAAGGTAGTGATCTCAGGATTACGACCAGTGCCATATGCTAATCAGAGTAGAAATAGCAGCATATACCAGATGAATACGTGGATGGGAAGATGGTGCAAAGGGGATGGTTTCAGATTCCTGGAACATTAGGACTAGTTCTGGGGGAGGTGGAACAGGTACAAACTGGACAGGTTACACCTGGGCAGGACCAGCGCTGGTGTCTTAGGGTGAGTATGTGCTAGTTGGTTGGGAAGGGTTTAAAGTAGAATGGCAGGGGGAAGGGAACCTAAACAGGGTTACTATGGAAAGAGAAATAAGGACAGTAATAAATGAAGGAACAGTAAAATACAAAAATGGTAGACAGTCTATCCTGAATCTATTGCAGGTTACTGCGGGAGGCAAGGGGAGTAATAGCTGGGGCCTTAACACATCTTCACATCCTCTTTGACCACAGGCGAGGTTCCAGAGGACTGGAGAATAGCCAATGTTGTTCCTTGTTTAAGAAAGGAAGCAAGGATAGCCCAGGAAATCCAGGTGAGCCTGGCGTCAGTGGTGGGGAAGGCTTTGGAGAAGATACTGAGGGACAGGATACATGCACATTTGGAAGATAATGGACTGGTTAGTAACAGGCAGCATGGTTTTGTCCGGGGAAGGCCATGTCTCACCAACTTGATTGAGTTTTTTGAAGAGGTGACAAAGAAAATTGAGGGAATTTATTTGAGGGAAGGACTGTGGATGTAGTTTATGTGGACTTTAGTAAGGCTTTTGACAAGGTCCCACGTTGCAGACTGGTACAAAAACTAAAATCACATAGGATTCAGGATGGACACAGAACTGGCTTGGTTATAGAAGACAGAAAGTAGCGATGAAAGAGTGTTTTTCAGAATGGAGATCTGTAGCTAGTGGTGTTCTGCAGGGATCAGTGCTGGGATCTCTGTCGTTTGTAGTGTATATAAATGATCTGGAGGAAAATGTGGTTGGTCTGATTAGTAAGTTTGCAGATGACACAAAGATTGATGGAGTTGCTGATAGTGCCGGGGGTTGTCAGCGGATACAACGGGATATAGATGGAGACTTGGGCACAGAAATGGCAGATGGAGTTTAATCCAGACAAATGCAAGGTGATGCATTTTGGAGGGTTAAATTTAGGTGTGAATTATACTGTAAATGGCTGAGTGATCTGGGCGTGCAGGTCCGCAGTTCACTAAAAGTGGCCAAGGTGATTAAAGGTATATGGCATGCTTGCCTTCATCAGCCGGGCATTGAGTACAAGAGTTGGAAAATCATGTTGCAGCTTTATAGAACATAGAACAGTACAGCACAGAACAGGCCCTTCGGCCCACGATGTTGTGCCGAGCTTTGTCTGAAACCCAGATCAAGCTATTTCCTCCCCATCATCCCGAAGTACTCCATGTGCCTATCCAATAGCTTCTTAAATGTTCCTAAAGTTTCTGACTCCACTATCCCTGCAGGCAATCCATTCCACACCCCAACCACTCTCTGAGTAAAAAACCTACCTCGGACATCCTTCCTATATCTCCCACCGTGAACCCTATAGTTATGCCCCCTAGTTACCGCTCCATTCACCCGAGGAAATAGTCTTTGAACGTTCACTCTATCTATCCCCCTCATCATCTTATAAACCTCTATCAAGTCTCCTCTCAACCCTCCTCCGCTCCAAAGAGAAAAGCCCAAGTTCCCTCAGCCTTTCCTCATAAGACCTACCCTCCAAACCAGGCAGCATCCTGGTAAATCTCCTTTGCACTCTTTCCAGTGTCTCCACATCCTTCTTGTAGTGAGGTGACCAGAACTGCACACAATATTCCAAATGCGGTCTAACCAAGGTCATGTACAGTTGCAGCATAACCCCACGGCACTTAAACTCAAACCCCCTGTTAATGAACGCCAACACACTATAGGTCTTCTTCACGGCTCTATCCACTTGAGTGGCAACCTTCAGAGATCTATGGATATGAACCCCAAGATCTCTCTGTTCCTCCACATTTTTCAGAACCCTACGTTTGACCCTGTAATCCACATTTAAATTTGTCCTACCAAAATGAATCACCTCGCATTTGTCAGGGTTAAACTCCATTTGCCATTTTTCAGCCCAGCTCTGCATCCTATCTATATCTCTTTGCAGCCTACAACAGCCCTCCACCTCATCCACTACTCCACCAATCTTGGTGTCATCAGCAAATTTACTGATCCACCCTTCAGCCCCCTCCTCCAAGTCATTTATAAAAATTACAAATAGCAGAGGACCAAGCACTGATCCCTGTGGCACTCCGCTGGTAACCGGTTTCCAGTCCGAAAATTTTCCATCCACCACCACCCTCTGTCTTCTGTTAGATATGATGTGGAGATGCCGGCGTTGGACTGGGGTAAACACAGTAAGAAGTTTAACAACACCAGGTTAAAGTCCAACAGGTTTATTTGGTAGCAAAAGCCACACAAGCTTTCGGAGCTGCAAGCCCCTTCTTCTGGTGAGTGGGAATTCTGTTCACAAACAGAGCATATAAAGACACAAACTCAATTTACATGAATAATGGTTGGAATGCGAATACTTACAACTAATCAAGTCTTTAAGAAACAAAACAATGTGAGTGGAGAGAGCATCAAGACAGGCTAAAAAGATGTGTATTGTCTCCAGACAAGACAGCCAGTGAAACTCTGTGGGGGTTACAAATAGTGTGCCATGAACCCAATATCCCGGTTGAGGCCGTCCTCGTGTGTGCGGAACTTGGCTATCAGTTTCTGCTCAGCGACTCTGCGCCATCGTGTGTCGCGAAGGCCGCCTTGGAGAACGCTTACCCGAATATCAGAGGCCGAATGCCCGTGACCGCTGAAGTGCTCCCCAACAGGAAGAGAACAGTCTTGCCTGGTGATTGTCGAGCGGTGTTCATTCATCCTTTGTCGCAGCGTCTGCATAGTTTCCCCAATGTACCATGCTTCGGGACATCGTCTACCTGATACGCTGCAAGAAAGGATGTCCCGAGGCACGGTACATTGGGGAAACTATGCAGACGCTGCGACAACGGATGAATGAACACCGCTCGACAATCACCAGGCAAGACTGTTCTCTTCCTGTTGGGGAGCACTTCAGCGGTCACGGGCATTCGGCCTCTGATATTCGGGTAAGCGTTCTCCAAGGCGGCCTTCGCGACACACGATGGCGCAGAGTCGCTGAGCAGAAACTGATAGCCAAGTTCCGCACACACGAGGACGGCCTCAACTGGGATATTGGGTTCATGGCACACTATTTGTAACCCCCACAGAGTTTCACTGGCTGTCTTGTCTGGAGACAATACACATCTTTTTAGCCTGTCTTGATGCTCTCTCCACTCACATTGTTTTGTTTCTTAAAGACTTGATTAGTTGTAAGTATTCGCATTCCAACCATTATTCATGTAAATTGAGTTTGTGTCTTTATATGCTCTGTTTGTGAACAGAATTCCCACTCACCTGAAGAAGGGGCTTGCAGCTCCGAAAGCTTGTGTGGCTTTTGCTACCAAATAAACCTGTTGGACTTTAACCAGGTGTTGTTAAACTTCTTATTCTGTTAGATAGCCAGTTACCTATCCAATCGGCCAAACTTCCCTCTATCCCACACATCCTTACTTTCTTCATAAGCCGACCGTGGGGGACTTTATCAAACGCCTTACTAAAATCCATGTATATGACATCAACTGCACTACCTTCATCTACACACTTAGTTACCTCCTCAAAAAATTCTATCAAATTTGTGAGGCAAGACTTGCCCTTCACAAATCCGTGCTGACTATCCCGGATTAATCTGCATCTTTCTAAATGGTCGTAAATCCTATCCCTAAGGACCTTTTCCATCAACTTACCGACCACCGAAGTAAGACTAACCGGCCTATAATTACCAGGGTCATTTCTATTCCCTTTCTTATAAAACCTTAATTACGCTGCATTTGGAGTATTGTATGCAGTTCTGGTCGCCACACTACCAGAAGGACATGGAAGCTTTGGCAAGAGGGCAAAGAAGGTTCACCAGAATGTTGCCTGGTCTCAAGGGTGTTGACTATGAGCAGAGATTTAATAAAGTAGGATTGTTTTCACTGGAAAGACGGAGGCTGAGGGGAGACCTGATAAAGGTCTACAAAATTATGAGAGGCATAGACAGGGTGAATAGTCAGAGGCTTTTTCTCAGGGTGGAAAGGTTTAAAGTTTGTTTATTATTGTCACAAGTAGGCTTACATTAACACTGCAATGAAGTTACTTTGAAAATCCCCTAGTCGCCACACTCCAGCGCGTGTTCCGATACACTGAGGGAAAATTTAGCATGGCCAATTCACCTAACCAGCACGTCTTTCAGATTGGGAGGAAACCAGAGCATCCGAAGAAAACCCACGCAGACAGGGGAGAACATGCAGACTCTGCACAGATAGTGACCCAAGCTGGGAATTGAACTGAGTCCCTGGCTCTGTGAGGCAGCAGTGCTAACCACTGTGCCACCATGCTGCCCACAAAAGTGTGAATTACAAGGGGGCAGAGGTTCAAGGTGAGAGGGGGAAAGTTTAAGGGGGATGTGCGGGGGATGTTTTTCATGCAGACAGTGGTGGGTGCCTGGAATGCACTGCCAGAGGAGATGGTGGAAGCAGGCACAAGAGCAACATTTAAGAGGCATCTGGATAGGTACATGAATAGGGAAGGAATAGAGTGATATGGACGAGTAAGGGCAGAAAGTATTTTTAAGTTTAGTTAGGAGATCATGATCGGCACAGGCTTGGAGGGCCGAATGGCCTGTTCCTGTGCTGTACTTTTCTTTGTTCTCTTTGCACGTCACTCTCCATCTTTATGGAGAATTTTATAATATTATCTCCAAGGGGCCTCGCAAAACCAGATTGCCAATTATTCCTTTCTCATTACACAATACCCAGTCTAGGATGACCTGATATCTAGTTAGTCCCTCAACCTATTGGTCCAGAAAACCATCCCGTACACACTCAAGAAATTTCTCTCCCACGGTATTGTTGCTAATTTGATTTGCCCAGTCTATATGCAGATTAAAGTCACCCATAATTACAGATGTTCCTTTATTGTATGTATCTCTAATTACCTGTTTCTATATACAGCCCCCACTAATGTTTATTGCCCCTTAGTGTTTCTCAGCTCTACCCATACAGATTCCACATTGTCTAAGCTAATATTCATCCTCACTGTTGAATTAATTTCTTCTTTAACCAGCAATGCAATCCCACCACCTTTTCCTTTCTATCTGTTATTTCTAAATACTGAATACCCCTGAGTGTTCACCTTGTGTGAGCAAATCCAAATGATTCTGTAAATTCCTGAAATTCTATATCAGTGAATTGTGAACTGTTACCTGATATCGCAATATCAGGAATCCCATGGACTAGAACATTTCTTTCAATGATATCACTGCCTCTGATGTGTGACCATGTAACTGTTTCACTTCAATCCACTTTGATTAATAATCTACTACTACTATGAACCTTTTCCCTTTTTGCTCAAAAAAATCCATTCCTAGGCATTCCATAGCCTTAGGAAAAGATTGGTTCTTTTGATTCCTGTTTGTGAATTGTCCATGTGATACATTGGGATATAATTTCTCCTAATGAGTTTGAGAGTCCAGACCACCAAACCGAATACCATGCCCTGGCTCTAGACTTGGTAATACCCAAATAACCTTGATGTAAGCATTGCAGGATTCCACGTCTCCGTACTATTTATTACTGTATACCAGTAAATCGTTGTTCACTGTTAGATATACTCGCTGCTCGGAATGTGGTATCAATATAGGGCTATGTGGTATAAATATTGGGCATCCTCCAACACAAAATTCTCTGATCTGCTGACATTCTTGAGCCTGTATGATTTTATTCAATCTTTGTGCAGTTGCTGGTATACTATTATAGCAAACTCCTGTTTTAGAATCTGCTTCCACCACCTACTCTGGCAGTGCGTTCCAGGCATTCACCACCCTCTGTGTGAAAGACTTGCCCCATACATCTCTTTTAAACTTTCCCCCTCTTACTTTCAACCTATGCCACCAAGTAATTGACCTTTTGACCCTGTAGACTCTGACTATCCATTCTATCCAAGTCTGTCATAATCTTGTAAACCTCTATCAGGTCCCTCCTCGTCCTCCGACGCTCCAATGAAAATAGTCCAAGTTTGTTCAAACTTTCTTCATAGTCCATATCCTCCAAACCGGGCAACATCCTGGTAAGTCTCCTCTGCACTCTTTCCAATGCATCAATATCCTTCCAGTAGTATGGTGACCAGGATTGTACACAATACTCCAAATTTGGCCAAACCAAAGTCTTTTACAGCTGCAACATGGTTTTCCAATTCCTATACTCAATGCCCTGACCAATGAAGGCCAGCATGCCATACACCTTCTTGACCACCTTGTCCACCTGAGTGGCCACCTTCAGGGAACTGTGGACCTGCACGCCTAGATCCCACTGTGTGCTAATATTTCTAAGGGCTCTACCATTTACCATATATTTTCCTTCTGCAGTGGAGGTTAAATTCCATCTGCCATCTTTTGGCCCAGGTCTCCAACTGATTTATATCTTGCTGTATCCCCTGACAATCCTCCTCACTATCTGCTACTCCCCCAATTTTTGTTTCATCTGCAAATTTACTAATCAGATCACCTACATTTTCCTTGGGGCAGCACGGTGGCACAGTGGTTAGCACTGCTGCCTCACAGTGCCAGGGACCCGGGTTCAATTCCCGGCCTCGGGTCACTGTCTGTGTGGAGTTTCACATTTTCCCCATGTCTGCGTGGGTTTCCTCCAAGTGTTCCAGTTTCCTCCCACAATCCAAGCATGTGTGGGTTAGGCGGATTAGCCATGATAAATTGCCCCTTACTATAAGAGAGACTAGCTAGGGTAAATGCCTGGAGCTATGGGGATAGGGTTTGGATGGGGTTGTGGTTGGTGCAGATTCGATGGGCCGAAAGGCCTCCTTCTGCACTGTAGGATTCTAGGATTCTATGAACAAATCATTTATATATATTACAAACAACAGAGGACCCAGCACTGATCCTTGTGAAACACCGCTTGTCACAGACCTTCAGTTAGAAAAGTACCCTTCCAATGCTACTCTCTGCTTTCTATGTCCAATATGGTTTTGCATCCATCTTACCAGCTCACCTCGGATCCCATATGACTTCACCTTCTGTATCAGCCTGCCATGGGGAACCTTATCGAAGTCTTTACTAAAGTCCATGTATATAACATCCATTGCCCTGCCCTGGTCAATTTTTCTTGTCACTTCCTCAAAGAACTCGATCAAGTTTGTGAGACACAACCTCCCCTTCACAAAACCATGCTGCCTATCGCTAAAAAGCCTATTCTCTTCCAGATGTGAGTACATCCTGTCCCTAAGAATCTTCTCCAATAATTTCCCCACCACTGATGTAAGGCTCACAGGCCTGTAATTTCCCAGATTGTCTCTTCTGCCCTTCTTAAACAGAAACAATGTTAGCTACTCTCCAATCCTCTGGTACCTCGCCCGTCGCTATAGAGGATACAAAGATTTTGACCAAGGCCTCAGCAATTTCTTCCCTCGCCTCTCTCAGTATTCTGGGATAGACCCTATCTGGCCCTGGGGACCTGTCCACCTTGATGTTTTTCAATACCTCCAACACCTCCTCCCTTTTTATCACATGTCCTAGAATGTCAACATCCTCCTTTCTACACTCACCATCCACCGCATTCTTCTCCTTTGTGAATACTGATGCAAAGTACTCATTAAGGACCTCACCCACCTCATCTGGCTCCACACACAAATTCCCTCCACTGTCCTTGAGTGGACCTATCCTTTCTTCAGCTAGCCTCTTCTTCCTCATATGTGCATAAAAAGCCTTAGGATTCTCCTTAATCCTGCCTGCCAAGGACATTTCATGGCCCCTTTCTGCCCTCCTAAGTCCCTATTTAAGCTTTCTCCTGCAATCTTTGTATTTCTCAAGAGCCTGATATGTTTTCAATTTCCAGAAATTTATGTATGTCTCCTCCTTTTTCACTAAGCTCACAATCTCTCTTATCATCCGGCGTTCCCGAATCTTGCCATCTTTATTCTTCATTTTTACAGGGACATACCTGAACTGAACTGTTAACAACTGACATTTAAAAGACATATCAGATGTGGATTTACCCTCAACAGCCACCCCCAGTCTACATTTCCTAGCGCCTGTCTAATACTATTGTAGTTAGCCTTCCTCAAGTTTAATACTTTCATTCTGGGACTACTTTTCTAAAAGTATCTTGAAGCTTATAGAATTGTGATCACTGTTCCCAAAATGGTTCCCCACTGAGACATCAGTCACCTGTCCGGGGCTCATTTCCTAGAACCAGGTCTAAGATAGCCCCTTCCCAAGTTGGACTATCTACCTATTGCCTCAAGAAGCACTCTTGGACACACTGAACAAGCCCTGCCTGGACCAAGCCCCTGGCACCAAAAATTCAATATCTCAATTTAACACTTTGAACAGTTGATGGTATTGCTGAAAGCTCTTTCAAACTCAACAGTGCAATTGAAGGTTTATGGTCCGTTTCTATCACAATGTGAAGAACCTAGATATAGTCATTAAATTTCTCATGTGTCCATGTTGGCTGCTAATGCTTCCTTTCACTTACTGACTGCAACGTGTAATAGACTGATCTCCGTTATCCATCTCTTTATATCTGTAAAAGTATTGCTGCCAATCCTGTAGAGGGTGTGTCCACTATGATCATTTTAGGTACCTCCTCAGACTCCTCTTTTTAACCCCTTTCAGACTGAAAATCTATTAGGTGGCTGAAGAAGAAAGTCAGGATTTAACTTTTCAGTTCATCCATGGTCATTTTATGGATCAGACCCCTTAGGGAGATTGTGGAAGCTATCAGTATTGGTTAATTCAAATCCACATCAGATAGATTTCTGTCAGAAACAAACATTAAGGTTACAGTTCAGGTGATTTGAAACATGAGGTGAGCGATTTGAAACATAACATAAGTGTAGGCTGCTGACCAGGAACATGTCAGTTTGGACCTATGGAATCCAAACCTCTCCACAACTGGGGTTTTCCTCATGTATCATCTGGGTCTGTTGTAGATTTATTGATAGAGATTGATTGCTGTGTTTGGTCAACTGCTCCATACAATTATCATTGTACCATGCAGCTCTAACGGTTGTAGAAGAGAAACGAGACGAACGTTTTCGTGCAGTATAGAGGGACCTGAGCCTCCTCATACAAGAAACATATAAAGTTAGCATTTAGGTACAGCAAGTAATTAAGAAGGCAGATGGAATGTTGGCCTTTATTGCAAGATTAGATTACAGGAAATAAAGAAGTTTTGTTACAATTGTACAGGCTTTAATGAGGCCACAATCATAGTACTGTGTGCGGCTTTGGTCTCTAGATTTAAAGATATACTTGCCTTGGAGGTTGTACAGCGAAGGTTCACTAGATTGGTCCCAGGGTGTGAGGGTTGTCCTCTGATGAAAAGCTGAGCAAATTGGGCCTGTACTTCTGGAGTTTAGAAGAATGAAAGGTGATCTCATTGAAATCTACAAGATTCTACAGGGACTTGACAGGATAGACACTGAGAGGTTGTTTTCCCTGGCTGGGGAACCTATAACATGGGGACATAGTCTCAGAACACAAACATAAGAACTAGGAGTAGGCAATTCAGCCCCTCGAGCTTGTTCCACCATTCAATACAATCATAGCTGATCTCATCTCAGCCTCATCTTCACCTCCCTGCCCACTCCCCATAATCCTTCATCCTGCTACTAATTAAAAACCTATCTATCTCCTCAAATTTATTTAATGTTCTGGCATCCATTGTACTCTGGGGAAGAGAATCCCACAGATTCACGACCCTTTGAGAGACATAATTCCTCCTCATTCTAGAATATCCAGCAAGGAGAAACATCCACTCTTTATCTACCATGTTAGTCCTCTTTAGCATCTTATATACTTCAATTGGATCCCCACTTATTCTTCTGAATTCCAGTGAGTATAGGCCTAAACTGCTCAATCTCTCTTCATAAGACAAATTGTTCATCCCTGGAATCGATCGAGTGAAGCCTCTCTGAACTGCCTCTAATGCATTTACATTCTTCCTCAAGTAAAGGGACCAAAACTGTGCACAGTACCCCAGATGCGATCTCAACAATGTCCTATACAGTTGCAACAGCACTTCCCTACTTTTATAATCTATTCCATTAGATTCTGTTTGCCTTCCATATCACCTGCTGAATCTGCATACTATATGTAACTCATTCACAAGGACACCCAGATCTTTCTGCACCAAAGCATTTTGAAGTTTCTCTCCATTTAGATAAGTTACCTTTCTATTCCTCCAACCAAAATGAATAACCTCACACTTATCCATGTTAAATTGCATCTGCGAAATTTTGTCCAATCACCTAACCTCTCCATATCCATTTGTAAATTTCTTATTTCCTCATTGCAACTTGCTTTCCTATCTATTTTAGTGTCATCTGCAAATTTGTCTACAGTACATTCTATCCCTGCATCCAAATCATTAATATAGATTGTCAATAGTTGAGGCCTGAGGACTGAACCCTGTGGCACTCCACTAGTTACAGCTTGCCAACCAGAGAAAGACCCATTCATCCCCGACTTCAGGAAACATAGTGGAGGACATGCCACTGTCTACATCAAAGGTGATGAAGTGGAGATAGCCGAGAGCTTCAAGTTTCTAGGTGTTCAGATCACCAACAATCTGTCCTGGTCCCTCCATGCTGATGCTATAGTTAAGAAAGCCCAACAACACCTCTACTTTCTCAGAAGGCTAAGGAACTTTGGCAAGTCCACTGCGACTCTCACCAATTTTTACAGATGCACCATAGAAAGCATCCTTTCCGGATGCATCACAGCTTGGTATGGCTCCTGCTCTGACCAAGACCACAAAAAACTACAAAGAGTTGTGAACGTAGCCCAGTCCATCACACAAACCAGCCTCCCATCCATTGGCTCCATCTACACTTCCTGCTCTCTCGGGAAAACAGCCAGCATAATCAAGGATCCCATGCACCACCAACATACTCTCTTCCATCTTCTTCTGTCGGGAAAAAGATACATAAGTCTGAAAACATGTACCAGCTGACTCAAGAACAGCTTCTTCCCTGCTGCCATACTTTTGAATGGTCCTGTCACATATTAAGCTGATCTTTCTCCTCATCCTATCAGTAACTGCAACACTATTCTGCACCCTATCCTTTCCTTCTCTCTTATATACTCTATGAACTGTATGCTTTGACTATATAGCTCACAAGAAACAATACTGTTCACTGTATCCCAATACTTGTGACAATAATAAATCAGTTCAATTCATTCTTTGCTTTCTGCTGTTTACCAATCATCTATCCAAGCTAATATATTACACCCAACTCCATGGGATCTTACCTTGTGTATTAACCTTTTGTGCAGCACCTTTTCAAAAGCCTTCTGGAAGTCCAGATACACTAAATCTACAGGACCCCCATTATTCACTTTGCTTGTTATATTTCTGAAGAACTCCAGTGAATTAGTCAAACACAATTTGTCTTCATAAAACCATGGTGGCTCTGATGGATTGCATTTTGACTTTACAAATGCCCCATTACTACTTCCTTAATAATGGATTCCAATAATTTCCCAACGACAGACATTAAACTAACTGGTCTATAGTTTCCTATTTTCTACCTTTTCCCTTTTTAAAAAGGGCCGTTACACTAGCTTTTTTTCCATTCCACTGGAACCTTTCCAGAATCCAGAGAATTTTAGAATATTATAACCAATTCCTCCACTATCTCTGGTTACACTTCCTTTAAGATCCGAGGATGTAAGCCATCGGGCCCTGGGGACTTGTCTGCCTTTAATCTCAATAGCTTGCTCAGTACTTTTTCCCTTATTGATGACGATTGTTTTAAGTTCCTTTTTAACAACCTCTGCATTACCTCTTACTATTAGAATGGTTCTAGTGTCCTATACTGTGAAAGCAGAGGCAGAATATTGATTTAGTGTCTCTGCCATTTCAGTGTTCCCATTGTTAACACCCCAGTCTTGTCGTTTAAGCGACTAATGTTGACTTTTGCCACCATCTTCCTATTTATGTGCTTATAGAATCTTTTGCTATCCGTTTTTATATTTTGCATGAGATTTCTTTCGTAGTTTACCATTGCTCTTTTTATTTTATTTTTAGTAACCCTCTGTTGGTCTTTAAAATTTTCCAATGCTCCATCCAGCCTGCCACTGGTCTTTGCAACATGGTATGTCTTAGTTTTTGCCTTTCTGTTATCTTTAACCTCCTTGCTTAGCCATGGATGTATTTTCCCCCTCTTACAGTCTTTCTCCCTCTCTGGAATATATTTTAGTTGGGAGGAATTGAAAGCTCCTTAAATATCTGCCAGTGTTCACCAATGCCCTACTTTTTAATCTTTCTGCCCAGTCCACTAGGGCCAAATCTGTCCTCATGCCTATATAATTACCTTGGATTAACACCAGAATACGAGTATGGGACTCAAGTTTATTGTTCTCAAACTGAATTTGAAATTGAAGCATGCAATGATCACTCTTGCCTAGAGGATCTTCTACTACAAGATCATGCATTAATCCCATCTCATTACGCAATACTGAATTCAAACAGTCTGTTCCCTTATTGGTTCGACAACATATTGTTAAAATAAAAATCTCTAATGTGCCCTATAAACTCTCCCTCGAGGCTACCCTTGCCAATTTGACTAACTCTGTCTATATGCATATTAAAATCATCCCTGAGACTTTCTAACAAGCCCCCAGTATTTCCTGGTTTATCCTGCATTTGACTATGAATCTACTATTCGGGACTGATAGATTATTCCCACCAGGGACTTCTTTCCCTTGCTATTGCCTACTTCTACCCAGACTGATTCTTGATCTTCAGTGCCAATATCACTTCTCACTATAGCACTGACCCCTTCCTTTATTAACAAAGCTACACCACCTCCTTTTTATTTTTGTTTATCCTCCCAAAACACTGAGTACCCTTGGATGTTCAACTCCCAGACCTGGTCACCTTGTAACCATGTCTCAGTAATCACCAACAAATCATCCTGTTGTCTCTATTTGCTCTGTTAACTCAATTTTTTTCTGAATGCTGTGCGTGTTTAGATACAAAACCTTTAAGTTTGTCCTGTTATTAATTTTCCCCATTCTTGTATGATTCCCTGGTGCAATATCACATTCACACGATCTTTCATTATCTGGTAACAATTAACCTATCATTAACCTGTACTCCGACCTTCTCACACTTTGATTTTTTACATTTTCATGCAACTGAATCTGCCAGATAAGGGGATCCCTCAGGATAAAGGGATGATCATCTCAGACTGAAGAAGAGAAATTCCTTCACTCAAAGCGTCATGAATGTTTGGAACTCTCTATCCCAGGGAGTTATGGATGTTCCATTGTTTTTAAGATTGGGATAAATAGATATTGATGCCTCAGAGAATCAAGAGATATGGGGAGTTGGCAGGAGAGTGGAGTTGAAGCCCAAGATCAGTCATAATTGTATTAAATGTTGGAGCAGGCTCATCAGGCTGTATTGTCTACTTCTGCTCTTATATCTTGTGTATCGAATACAGATAGGTGGAAGATGGGAACATTTTCACAGTTCTAGAGGGAGGGGAAGACATAAGAGTAGAATTGAGGACAAGGGAGAAATGGCAACTGTATTTATAGTGGATTGTATAACCTAATTTTCTCTGTGCTCTAAAACAATTGATGCTGCACCTCATGAAGAACTATTTACTGTCTACTCCTCCAGGTGCTCCAGTTTCCTCCCACACTCTAAAGATATACGGGTTAGGTTGATTGGCCATGCAAAATTGCCCCTTAGTGTCCTGGGATGTGTAGATTAGAAGGATTAGCAGGGTAAATATTTGGGGTGATGGGGAAAAGTTTTGGTTGGGATTGTTGTCGGTGCAGATTCGATGGGTCGAATGGCCTTCTTCTGCACTGTACGGTTTCTATGATTCATGACTTATTCCCATTAACTCAAAAGTAAGAGTTTTAGGAATGTCTTTCTGATCAGTGCAATATAAAACTGTTCAAGTGGGAAGTACAAGGACTTGGTACTAAAGCATTGCTTTCAGTTTTGGTCACTGGAGGGAGAGGAAGACGACCAACATTACATCCACATTTTGGGCTCAATTATTCTCGGTGCAGGCAAAATTACTTGGGGTTATTTTCGTTCGAGAAACAATTTTGGAGTTTCCAAAATGACTAAGGGATTAGAATCTGTCTGGTGGGGTAGGCTATTTGTGTTCAACAGCAACAGAGAAAAGGGATGTTAGTGTAAAACACGGAGCCAAAGAGCTTATTTGATAGGAAGTACTTCAGACATAACCCTTTGCAACATAAGTGCATAGTCCATGTGGATTCATTGCTGTCTAACTGGTGCGGTGACACAGTGGTTAGCACTGCTGCCTCACAGTGCTAGGGACCTTGGTTCAATTCGGCCTTGGGTGACTGTCTGTGTAGTTTGCACGTTCTCCCCGTGTCTGCGTGTGTTTCCTCCGGATGCTCTGGTTTCCTCCCACAGTCCAAAAGATGTGCAGATTAGTTGGATTGGCCATGCTAAATTGCCCCTTCGTATCCCAAGAGTGGATTAGCTACAATATATGTGTGGAGTTACGGGGATAGGGTGGGATGCACTTTTGGGGAGTTGGTGCAGACTTGATGGGCCAAATGGCCACCTTCTGCACCGTAGGAACGCTATGGTTCTATCCAAAGAAAGCTGGACAAGTTTCTGGAGTTTTCAAGCTGTGAGGTGTTTAGGGGCAATGCAATTCTCCGATCGATTCGCTGTGTTGGGAGCGTATTTGGTTGCCTTGTGAGATCAGAGAGGAATTGTCATGGGCACCCATACCCAGCAACGAACAAAAGAAAATACACATGCCAGGATATGGAAAGCTGGTGTTGGCCATTTTGGATTTAGGGTGGGTGGAGCAAGCTGCATAAATTGGCATGCCCTCCCTTTTATGTTGTGAACAAGGATACACAGTCACACAGATGAATTCAATCCATGTTAACAATCCTATTCCATTCCAAAGAAATCACAATGGACTCAAAACATTAGCATTTTTCCGTCTCTCCACAGCTGCTGCCAGACCTGAGTTTTCCAGCATTTTCTGTTAACAAAGAAAATTCCCTTGCCATTCTTTGAATAATATCGAATCCTCCTGAAAACACAGACCACTTCAATGTCTCAGCTGAAAGCTGGCATTTTGGACTTTACAGCATTCCCTCAGCAATTCATGGGAATTTCAGCCTTGATTTTGTGCTATACCAGCAACAGAATGATGCCCCATGGAAAAAAGTTTGAAAGCGTCACAAAGGCAGGCAGAACTTTTATTTTTTTAAATACAAAGCATTGCTAATTTCATTCGTTTCAAACGAATTTGACATGAAATTTTGCAAACGAAAACATTATTGAGGGTCCAGATTTTGATAGCTTAAAAAGTCTTGAGAAAAAAGATTTAGTGAAGGATTTTCTTCACAAACAGAATGTGATGTGGTGCACCTCGATACCTGTCTACTGGAGTGTCACGTGGAATAAAAACCTCTTTACTTTCCCTGCAAACAAAAGTTTGCCAAACACACTTTATGAATACAAGAAAAAAAATCCCCTTTAAAAGCTGACTCACTAATCAGGAATGCCGTTGGTGTTCATGTAACATGAATCATAGAAAGAAAAAGTATAAATTAGCCTCAATCACCAGAATAACTTGGCATATCCAGGTGTATGGAATAATTAGAACATCTTTAATGCATGAGGAATAACCTATATTTCTATGATTTCTATGACATTGCTGCAGTTAATCTTATAAGTTTTTGAAAATTAATCTTTCATTGGAGTGGGTCAACAAGGCCAGCATTTGTTGCCCATCCCTACAAAATTTTATTCCTTTATTGAAGTTGCAAAGTCAATGTGCAGAGTGGACAAAGCAAACTCTTGCTCCAAAAACCAATTCAAATTGAACCCAGTTCACGGTCTCCACAAAAGAGACCAAGCTGACAAGAAAAGTCGTTACAACTGATCTTGGGTTTGATCTGACACTTGAACTTAGCCAAAAAGGCTGAGAAGTGAACCCTAATTACCCTTGAACTGAACTGCTTACCACACCAGTTAGGAATCAACCACATTGCTGTGGTGTCTGGAGTCACATGTAGGACAGACTAGGTAAGAATGGCAGATTTCCTTCCCCGAAAGACATTGGTGGACCAGATGGGCTTTTATGACAATCAACAATGGTTTTATGGTCACCATTACTGAAACTAGTTTGTCAATTCCAGATTATTATTGCTTGAATTTGCATTCCACCAGCTGCCATGGTAGGCAGAACATTAGCATGGTCCTCTCGATTACGAGTCCAGTGACATTGTCACTGTGCCACCATCCC
Organism: Mustelus asterias; assembly: GCF_964213995.1. NCBI lineage: Eukaryota > Metazoa > Chordata > Chondrichthyes > Carcharhiniformes > Triakidae > Mustelus > Mustelus asterias. The sequence goes on from NC_135813.1 coordinate 45,124,912, forward strand.
CCCAATCCCCCCACCCCCCGCTCTCCCCCAAAAGTACAGCACATGTACTGTGATATGGCATCTGTTGAAGTAATGGTTACTTTGAAGTAACTATATAGTGCTACTGCTCAATGAGGGTTTGGATAGTGTAAATTAGGCGATTGGCAAAAGAACCAAAGACAACATGAGGAAAAAAACTTTTTTAAAAAAAACACAGCGAATAGTTAGGATCTGGAATACACTGCCTGAGAGTGTGGTGGAGACAGATTGACACAGCGAATGGTTAGGATCTGGAATACACTGCTTTAGAGTGTGGTGGAGACAGATTCACACAGCGAATGGTTAGGATCTGAAATACACTGCCTGAGAGTGTGGTGGAGACAGCACAATTGTGGCTTTTGAAAGAGAAGTAACCTCCTCCTGTGCTGTAATTGTTCTATGATGGGGAAAACTATTTCCATTGGAAGGTGGGTTGATAACCAGATTTAAGATAATTGTCAAAAGAATTAGAGGCGAGATGAGAATTTCTTTTTAAAGCTGCGAGTTGTGATCTAGAATGTGCTGCCTGAAAAGATAGTGAAAGCAGATTCAACAGTAATTCTCCAAACAGAGAAATGGAAAACATGTGGGGCAAAGATAGGGCAAAGGGACTATTTGGATAGCTCTTTAAAGGCACCAGCACAGGAATGCTGTGCTGAATGGCCTCCTTCTCTGACGTATGGTGCTACTGGGGTTTCTGTTCATTGGTTGGCTAAGGTGAATTCTGTGATCATTTATAACCATGACAGCTGACAGTCCTGTAAATCAGGATCCAGGGTCAGAAAAGCAGAAGCAAATATTTTAGTTCCTGTTAATGAATACATAAGTTTCAGAATAATGGAAACAATGCCTGATTCAATTTGAAATGGAAGCAATGCATTTGCTGCTGAAAAACAACTGCTGATATTAGAGAAAGAAATACTGGCAACGTGGCATTGATGTCAAACATAGAGAAGAAAAAGCAATGTTGATAATTTCCTGTTCTTTGCCTCTGCTGAAATGGCAGGGTAATACAACTGATTGGATTTGATTAGTTTGACTTGAGAGAGAAGGAGACTTTGAGACAGGCCAGCTCCTGCTGGTTTCTGGTCAGGGCTCCCATCGCTTTGTAGTTCCCACTGGTCATCCAAATTGGGAGCTCGACAGGAGGGATGTAGAAGTAAGTGTTTGGCAGAGAGTACTCACCCTAAATACCAAAAAAGAGTAGTGTTATAAGACATGCATTTAAGCAGGAAATGTTGATCCATGTAATTGAAGCCATACGTTTCTGCTTGCTGCAATTAACTAACAATTTTTCTTCTCTACTGACTTCCTCTTCGTCTTTTTTTCTTTTTGCCAACTTGCTCCCCTCCCCGCCTGAAAGAATCAACTCCTTGCTGAGGTGCAGTTCCATGTATCTGGCCACCCGACACTACCTCACCCAAGTGCCCATATTTAACACAGATACCCACTCAACAAATATTGGCCAGCTGTCCAACCATGGGGAGCATCACAGCCAAGCTCCTATTCTGCCCTCCTTGGATATTCTGTCAATCCTAAGGGGAGGATCGCAGAAAATGAACAGGATTGGAGAACCTTACTGATTTTATCCTCACTGTGGTGACTTATGCCATGCCGACCTGTGCCCTGGCTGTAATAAGCTAACTCAGCACAAACTTACTATTGACCTTCCTGCTCTGTAAGTCTCAGCCGCTCACACTTGATCAGCTGTGTTATTAAATTTACATTTTACACCATGATAAAAAGTTTTAGACGAAACAGTCATGAAACGAGACTGCTGTAAACTCAGGCATGACTTTGTCAGCAGATTTTAAAGATACATTTCAATTAACCACATGTACGTGTTTGTAACATGCATTGTGTTCAGATAAAATTCTGTTATCTGTTATTTTAAAGCTGTTAATGGTTTTGTTAAGTATTGCTGAATGCTGAATGTCTCACAAAGGACCTCTCTCACTCTTTTCACTCCTAACTTTCTTGTCCTTCTGGAGGTACACTATCCCATGTTACACCTGACCATCCTACCACAACATATAGTCATGATCTTGAACATTTTCCAGGCAGTCACAACCCCATCAACTTATCCTGTAACATCCTGATAATGTCACAGAATTGTTATAGCATCAAAGAAGACCCTTTGTATCCATGCTGGCTCTCTGCAAGATCAGCTCACCTAGTCCCACTCCTCCTGTCGCGTTGCAACATTTTTCTCTTCAGATAATTATCCAATTGCCTTTTCAAAGGCACAACTGAACCCACCTCCACCACACTCTCAGAGAGTGCTTTCCAGATCCTAGCCACTCGCTGTGCAAATCTGTCTCCACCACAATCTCAGACAGTGCTTTCCAGGTCTAAACAACAAATGCTGTGTGAATCTGTCTCTACCACACTCTCAGACAGTGCTTTCCAGGTCTGAACCACTCGCTATGTAAAAAGGATTTTCCTCATGTTGCCTTTGGTTTGTTTAACCATCCACCTTAACTCTATGGTTCTCAATCCTTCCACCAACAGGAACAGCTTCTCCCTATCTACTCTGTCCAGACTGCTCATAAGTACCTTGTTTCAAATCTCCTCTCAACCTTCTCTCCTCTAAGGAGAAAAGTCCCAGCTTCTCCAGTCAATGTAACTGAAGTCACTCATCCCTGGAACTATTCTCGTGAATCTTTTCCACGCCCTCTCTAAAGTCTTCAATTCTTCCAGGAGTGCGGTGCCTGGAATTGGACACACTGCCCCAGTTGAGGCCATCATTTCCATCCTTTTGTACTCACTGCCTCTGCTCGGATGAGGAGGATCGCAACAGACACCTCCAGACGCTGAAAGATGCCCTCATAAGAACAGGATATGGCGCTAGACTCATTGATCAACAGTTCCGACGCGCCACAGCGAAAAACCGCACCGACCTCCTCAGAAGACAAACACGGGACACAGTGGACAGAGTACCCTTCGTTGTCCAGTACTTCCCCGGAGCGGAGAAGCTACGGCATCTCCTCCGGAGCCTTCAACATGTCATTGATGAAGACGAACATCTCGCCAAGGCCATCCCCACACCCCCACTTCTTGCCTTCAAACAACCGCACAACCTCAAACAGACCATTGTCCGCAGCAAACTACCCAGCCTTCAGGAGAACAGTGACCAAGACACCACACAACCCTGCCACAGCAACCTCTGCAAGACGTGCCGGATCATCGACACAGATGCCATCATCTCACGTGAGAACACCATCCACCAGGTACACGGTACATACTCTTGCAACTCGGCCAACGTTGTCTACCTGATACGCTGCAAGAAAGGATGTCCCGAGGCATGGTACATTGGGGAAACTATGCAGACACTGCGACAACGGATGAATGAACACCGCTCGACAATCACCAGGCAAGACTGTTCTCTTCCTGTTGGGGAGCACTTCAGCGGTCACGGGCATTCGGCCTCTGATATTCGGGTAAGCGTTCTCCAAGGCGGCCTTCGCGACACACGACAGCGCAGAGTCGCGGAGCAGAAACTGATAGCCAGGTTCCGCACACACAAGGACGGCCTCAACCGGGATATTGGGTTTATGTCACACTATTTCACATAAATATTTCTGCTTTTTTCCTCCTGAGTCTTTATCATGCGATCCTAGAATCAGAATTTATGTCACACTATTTGTAACTCCCACAGTTGCGTGGACCTGCAGAGTTTCACTGGCTGTCTTGTCTGGAGACAATACACATCTTTTTAGCCTGTCTTGATGCTCTCTCCACTCCCATTGTTTTGTTTCTTAAAGACTGGATTAGTTGTAAGTATTCGCATTCCAACCATTATTCATGTAAATTGAGTCTGTGTCTTATAAGTTCTGTTTGTGAACAGAATTCCCACTCACCTGAAGAAGGGGCTCAGAGCCTCGAAAGCTTGTGTGGCTTTTGCTACCAAATAAACCTGTTGGACTTTAACCTGGTGTTGTTAAACTTCTTACTCTGCTTATAAAGCCCAGGATTTTGTTTGTATTTCTGTTAACCATTTTCTCAACCAGCCCCGCCATCTTCAACCATGCAACCCATCTCTCTGCTGTTGAACCCCTTGCAGAATTGTATCTTTTATTTTATATTTCCTCTTTGTTTCTAACCAAATGTTTCACTTCACATCATTTCATCTGGGATGGGACTTCACTCCACCAACCTATGTCCCTATGAAGGCTACTACTATCCTCCTCACAGTTCACAATACTTCTGATATTTGAAATTGCACCCAAAATACTGAAAAACCATTCATCACTAATGTTTCCTGCCACTGGGTGAACTTCAGATGGTGCCAGTGTCCGTATAATTCCATGGGCAGTCATCTTGCTGAAAAGCTTGTTATGTGGCACTTTATCAAACACTTTTTGGAAGCCCTTAATTAATCCACGCTTGTCCCAGCGACTGCTAACTTCACCTCTTTTAAAAGCTTTCACATTATCAAAGTTAAACTAACTGACTGCCATGCTGGATTTATCCTCACATACTTTTTTGAAAGAGGCTGTAACATTTGCAATTCTCCAGTCCTCTGGCACCACCCCTTAATCTAAGGACGATTGAAAGATTATGTCCACTGTCTCTGCAATTTCTACCCTTACTTCCCTCAATGTCCCTAAATGCCTCTGATCTGCTCCTGATGACTTCTCAATTTAAGTGTAGCCAGCCTTTCCAATACCTCAGGTTACATAGCAACAGTGGCTATATCAAGGATCACAGTTCCTGTACACATAATGCTAATCTTGCGAGTTGTATTACATTCTGGGCTGTTACTTTGTGCAAGGTAGACTGTCTCACCGCTTTGAAAGGACAGTGACATGGGAGTCCGTATGTATACAGCGGTTCTGGGCAATTCTGTCCAGGTGGGATCACCTGTTCCAGCAGTCGACAGACATCGTCATAAACACAACTTCCAATGTCTTCAACACATGGAATTTTCACCCATATTCCAGCAACCTCCTTGTGCAGTGTTATATTAACCTGTCAAACAATAATAATTTGCATTTACGTAGCATCTTTAACACAATAAGATGCCTCAAGATGCTTCAGAGGATTATTAAAGAAAGGTTCACACTGAGTTACCGAAGGCGATATTAGGGAAGATGATCAAAAAGCTCGGTGAAAGAGATAGGTTTTAACAAGCATCTTAAAGGAGGAAAGAGAGATGGAGAGGCTGCAGGAGGGAATTCCAGAGGTAAGGAGCTGCCAGTGATGGAGTGATGAAAATCAAGAATGAAGAAGAGACCAGAATCGGAGGGGTAGAAATACCTCAGAGAGTTGTAGGGCTGGAGCAAGTGTCAACACCATAAAAGAATTTGAAAATAAGGATGAGGATTTTAAAACCGTGGGGTTGCTGGGTTGGGAGCCTGTATATTCCAGTGAGCAAAAGAGAAAATGCTGGAAAATCTCAGCAGGTCTGGCAGCATCTGTAAGGAGAGAAAAGAGCTGACGTTTTGAGTCCAGATGACAAAGCTTTGACAAAGGGTCATCTGGACTCGAAACGTCAGCTCTTTTCTCTCCTTACAGATGCTGCCAGATCTGCTGAGATTTTCCAGCATTTTCTCTTTTGGTTTCAGATTCCAGCATCCGCAGTAATTTGCTTTTATTCCAGCAAGGACTGGGGTGATGGGGGAATAGGACTTGGTGCAAGTTAGGATATGGACAGTAGAGGTTTGGATGAGTTTATGAAGGATGTAAGGTGAGAGGCTAGGAAGGAGAACATTGTTACCTATAACCTCCACAATTCCAAAGCCATGGGTGAGGGATTCAGTTTGAGGCAACAAGGGCAAGGTGAGGGATGGATTCTTACCTTTAATGGCGCTGCAAGGTTAACAGTGGTGGAACCTGCAGCACTGGCTTTAAGATCTCCAGGAATACTTATTGGATCCGGTTGGAGTGAAAGAGTCTTGAGGACTGCAGGGGCCTTTTTACTCCCACAATTCGCCCATGAGAAGGAGGCTTGATCTAGAATCTGAAAACCAGGAGACAATGTGTGAGAGGTGAAAAGATATCTGCCACTTTTGAACTTGTTGTTGCGGAGGGTGACAAAGGGCAAGCTTAGTCGTGTTCTCACCTGAATTTCTATTTCATAATCTCAATACCAGGGCACACATCGATAAGAGTGTTACTGCCTCTCTGACAGTGCAGGACAGCCCAGCCCAGCCCCTGACAGTGTAGGGCACCTCCAGATGTTCAGCACAACATTGTGGGCCGAAGGGCCTGCTCTTGTGCTGTATTGTTCTGTGTTCTAGTACTGTCCCTTACAGGGCTCCCCTAGTGCCGTCCCTCAGTGCAGGGCTCCCCCAGTGCTGTCCCTCATAGCGCAGGGCTCCCCCAGTGCTGTCCCTCACAGCGCAGGGCTCCCCCAGTGCTGTCCCTCATAGCGCAGGGCTCCCCCAGTGCTGTCCCTCATAGCGCAGGGCTCCCCCAGTGCTGTCCCTCACAGCGCTGGGCTCCCCCAGTGCCGTCCCTCACAGCGCTGGGCTCCCCCAGTGCTGTCCCTCACAGCGCAGGGCTCTCCCAGTGCCGTCCCTCAGTGCAGGGCTCCCCCAGTGCCATCCCTCATAGCGCTGGGCTCCCCCAATGCCGCCCCTCACAGCGCAGGGCACCCCCAGTGCCGTCCCTCACAGTGCAGGGCACCCCAGTGCGCCGGTCCCCCAGGCGCAGGGCTCCACCAGAATGTTCTCAGTCCTGCCTCTTTGACAGTGTGGCCCTTGCTGAGGTGCAGTGCTCCCTCAGTACTGACCCTATGACAGCTGTGCTTTGTCAATATACCATCCTGTAGACCTGGGTGAAATTGGTATTAACTAATGGGCAATATGAGATTGTGTTCACTCACCTCCCCTGACCTACACAGCACCTGGTCAGGCAACGCCTCAATTTTAAAATTCACATTACAGTTTTCAAATGTTTCCAAGGCCTCGCACTCCCTCGCTCTGTAATCTCCTCCAGCCCCACAGCCCACTGAGATATCTGTACTCCTCTAATTCTGGTCTCTTGAGGATTCCTGATATTAATCGCTCTGCCATTAGGGGCCGAGTCTTCAACTTCTCTTCCTAAACCTATTGATCCATTTCTTCCTTTAAGACTTCCTTAAAAATTACATCTTTGACTAAGCTTTTGGTCATCTGCCCTAATATCTCTGTATGTGGCTCCATATGAAATTGTGTCAGATAAACTTTCTGTCAGGAACATTGGGACATTTCATTTCACAAAGTTGCTACATAGATGTAAGTTGTTGTTTTCCTGAAACAGCTATCTATGCCTGACCACAGAAATGTAAAAGGACCTACCATCCGTGGGTTGCTGTCATTTGAGGTCTGGGTGTGGAATGTCTTCCCTTTATCTGCTTGAGATGTAGAACCAAATCCCAAACAAATGAGGGATACAAAAATGACCTTCATCGTACTGATCCCTGTGTTAAAGATTTATGAGAAAGAATGCAAGAGGAAACCTGGCATTAATTTTTTTTTTAAAGGCTGGCTACATCAACATCCCTGTAAAACGTAGCGAGAAACGGCTGCAGACTCAGTCTTCACAAACACTGACACAATGCCTTATAAAACATTCAGACTACCCTGCAAAGTGAGCAAGCGGTGACAAATAACCACAAACAAGGATTGTAGAGAGAGCTGGAGGAGGAACTCCTTCTGTATAAAGTACTGGTGTAGATACACTCCCTCGCCCTCTGTGGATGGGAGGGTCATTTCTAAAGAGCACAAGGCATTGCTTAGATATCATGTTTTGTCCTGTGGTAGGGAGGCACCAGAAGGAAAAACCGGTCCGACCAGTAGTCTTATTTCCCCATTTTACTGGTGTTCCATTTTAAAGTATACAAGACCAGTTCAGAACAGTAATCTTAGTTCCCCGGTTTCTTCTGGAAAAATAATAATCAAAAAACTGCACAGCACAGGAAGAGGCCATTTGGCCCATGATTTCTGTGCTGGACAAAAAAGAGCAAACCAGCCTATATCCCGCTTTCCAGCTCTTGGTTCATTGCCCTGAAGATTACAGCAATTCAGGTGCATATCCAAGTACATTTTAAATGTGATGATGGTTTCTGCCCCTACAACCCTTTCAGGCAGTGAGCTACAGACCCCCACCAGTCTGGGTGAAAGCTCCTCTCCAATCCTTGTACCAGTTAGTTTATGTTCATGACCCCGGTTATTTCCTTCTCTGCTATGGGAAACAAGTCTTTCTTTTCGAGGCACCTCCTAATTTTATAAGTGTCACTTAAATCTTCCTCCAGTCCTCTGGCCCAAAGTAAATAAGCCCAGCCTATTTATCAGTTTTGCTAAATGCTTGAAAATCTCTAAGTTCAAAAAGTACAGTGCAGAAATGACTGAAAACAAAATTAGCAAATGATTGTTTCAAGTGATCCTTTGATCTTCTGATAAATATTTTAACACTGGTGTTAATAAATTTATGTCAAATGATTCAATGTTTCCACTTAAATCGGACAAATATCAAGCAAAGATTTTAACCATTCACATGCTAATATTGATAATAATCGTACAGATTTAAAACATACAAATTCATACCTTAAAAATCTGCATAAAATTCAATTTGTAAAATCTTACTTCCTATTGCCCTTTTTTAAGCATACAGATGTGCTAACCTTACAATTCCCATGTCCATCCTATAATTGAGACAATGTAAACCTGTCACACAACAGGTACATTCTGCAGTCAGTGGTGTTGTGCTACTCTGTCTTTGCATTGTGCATTGACATGCATATAGGTGGCAGATAATCTGGAATAATGGGTCTGCACAGCCTATGCAATTCTAAAAGTCTGAGACTTTTGTAAAGAGTTCCTTTCCAACAAGTGAGGCATTCTGTTCAGTGATGTCAGCAGTGTACACTGCACCAGTGCTTGTGTGGTCACCTCTGTGAAGTCAGCATTCACCATCTCTGCACAGAAACCAGCATTGACTATTGGCGCAAAGCTCAGACTGATGCCATTTAGTCTCTGGGCTGCTGAATCTACACTGCTTTTTAAAGACTGGTGGAACCTCTAATGATCCACCATTTGATCTTCTTTAGATCACGTGCAGCAAAGCCATGGCAGTGGCTTTCTAGGAATGGTGGATGCTGCCCCCTCTCAGGATGGTAGCACATCTATTCCCATTCCAGGAATGGGAAAATAAACTGTACTTCAATGACTGAGCAATCAGACGCCAGCTAGTTTGGTATAATGTTTATAGCTGGAATTTAAAAATACTGACGTTGAAGATACCAATGTAGGAAATGATATTAAGTTGAAGAAAATTGAATGAGTCCCTATTTAAAATCTTTCATAAACATATAAGAGATTTTTTAAAAATCATTTCAAACTAAATGCAAGCTGACACAAGTTGGCGAGGCAGATCAAAAGAAGCACATTGTGAATGAAGTTCAACTTCAAAGGAGGCAGACAAAGAGCAAATCAACTGACCATCAATTATGAACCCTGACCAATCTCCCTTCCCAACAACCTTGTAAAGGAATATCTGGCAGTATTACAGCTCATTTAACACCTCCATTAAAATCTCAAACTTCAGAAATAAACACCAGCAAAAGGATTTAAAAGAGAGATAAGAGGAGAAATCACCTCTTTCCTGTCTCTGTAATTATAATGTGGAGATGCCAGCATTGGACTGGGGTAAACACAGCAAGAAATCTCACAACACCAGGCCAAAGTCCAACTCTGAAACCTGTTGGACTTTGGCCTGGTGTTGTGAGACTTCTTACTCTGTAATTATAGCCAGTCCCACAACCAACCCAGGTCTCTGCACTTAGAGAATCATAGAATCTACAGTGCAGAAGGAGGCCATTTGGTCCATCAAGCCTGCACTGAAAACAATCCCACCCAGGTCCTGTCCTATCCCACATCTTTCCCCTCTTAATCCCCCTGACATTAAGGGGCAATCTATGATGGCCAATCAACCTAACCCGCACATACTTGGGCTACTCTACTCCTCTAACTCTGGCCTCTTGTGCTTCTCATTTTAATCACTCCATCCTTGGTGGTTGTGGTCTTCAGCTGTCTAGGGCCCTAAAGTTTGGAATACACATGCTAAACCTCCCTACCTCTCCTTCCTCCTTTAATGCACTCATTGGTGCATTGGGTATTTCACTGCTCCCAGCTTCCCGGATTGGGATGCACTGGGTACTTCACTGCTCCCAGCTTCCCGGATTGGGATGCACTGGGTACTTCACTGCTGATGATGTGGAGATGCCGGCGTTGGACTGGGGTAAGCACAGTAAGAAGTCTCACAACACCAGGTTAAAGTCCAACAGGTTTATTTGGTAGCAAATACCATAAGCTTTCGGAGCGCTGCCCCTTCGTCAGATGGAGTGAAAATCTGTTCTCTAACAGTGCACAGAGACACAGAAATCAAGTTACAGAATACTATTTACCTGTGTTTAATACCTGTGTTTAATGTTCCCTCCACCCACATTATCTGTACCTTTAAGACCTGGCTGGCTGTAGAGATTTGCATTCTAATTAGTATTCTGTAACTTGATTTCTGTGTCTCTGTGCACTGTTAGAGAACAGATTTTCACTCCATCTGACGAAGGGGCAGCGCTCCGAAAGCTTATGGTATTTGCTACCAAATAAACCTGTTGGACTTTAACCTGGTGTTGTGAGACTTCTTACTGTACTTCACTGCTCCCAGCTTCCCGGATTGGGATGCACTGGGTTTTTCACTGCTCCCAGCTTCCCAGATTGGGATGCACTGGGTACTTCATTCTTCCGAGCTTCCTGGATTGGGATGCATTGGGTATTTCACTGCTCCCTGCTTCCAGGATTGGGATGCACTGGGTACTTCATTCTTCCGAGCTTCCTGAATTGGGATGCATTGGGTATTTCACTGCTCCCAGCTTCCCAGATTGGGATGCACTGGGTACTTCACTGCTCCCAGCTTCCCGGATTGGGATGCACTGGGTTTTTCACTGCTCCCAGCTTCCCAGATTGGGATGCACTGGGTACTTCATTCTTCCGAGCTTCCTGAATTGGGATGCATTGGGTATTTCACTGCTCCCAGCTTCCCAGATTGGGATGCACTGGATACTTCACTGCTCCCAGCTTCCCGGATTGGGATGCATTGGGTACTTCACTGCTCCCAGCTTCCCAGATTGGGATGCTCTGGGTACTTCACAGCTCCCAGCTTCCCAGATTGGGATGCACTGGGTACTTCACTGCTCCCAGCTTTCCGGATTGGGATGCACTGGGTATTTCATTCTTCCGAACTTCCTGAATTGGGATGCATTGGGTATTTCACTGCTCCCAGCTTCCCAGATTGGGATGCACTGGGTACTTCATTCTTCTGAGCTTCCCGGATTGGGATGCACTGGGTTTTTCACTGCTCCCAGCTTCCCGGATTGGGATGCATTGGGTATTTCACTGCTCCCAGCTTCCCAGATTGGGATGCACTGGGTACTTCATTCTTCCGAACTTCCTGAATTGGGATGCATTGGGTATTTCACTGCTCCCAGCTTCCCAGATTGGGATGCACTGGGTACTTCATTCTTCTGAGCTTCCCGGATTGGGATGCACTGGGTATTTCACTGCTCCCAGCTTCCCGGATTGGGATGCATTGGGTATTTCACTGCTCCCAGCTTCTCAGATTGGGATGCACTGGGTACTTCACTGCTCCCAGCTTCCCGGATTGGGATGCACTGGGTACTTCACTGCTCCCAGCTTCCCGGATTGGGATGCACTGGGTTTTTCACTGCTCCCATCTTCCCAGATTGGGATGCATTGGGTGTTTCACTGCTCCCAGCTTCTCAGATTGGGATGTACTGGGTACTTCACTGCTCCCAGCTTCCCGGATTGGGATGCACTGGGTTTTTCACTGCTCCCAGCTTCCCAGATTGGGATGCATTGGGTATTTCACTGCTCCCAGCTTCTCAGATTGGGATGTACTGGGTACTTCACTGCTCCCAGTTTCCCGGATTGGGATGCACTGGGTAATTCACTGCTCCCAGCTCCTCGGATTGGGATGCACTGGGAGCTTCACTGAGTTCAGTATTTTGGAGCTGGGGCTTCTTCTCCTCCAGCTCTTTAGCATTTTGCTGCTTCTTCTATAGGTGTTGTCCTTGTCGCTCCTCCAGAGGAACATCTCACCCGCCTCCTCCTCCCTCCCCACCAGAAAATGATCAGCCCTCCCCCCCCCCCCCCCCCCCACCAGACAACGATCGGGCCTCGCTCCCTCCCCACTAGAGATACATCTGACCCACCTCCTCCTCCCCCCCCCCTTAACCAGACAACGATCTGGCCTCACTCCCCTCCCCCACCCCCCAACCAGAGAATGATCTGACCTACCTCGCTCCTCCCCCCCACCACTGATCTGAGTCAGAGAGCCGTTGGAAGCTCTGAACTCGCTCTTCAGCAACTGGAGCACCCGATTCAGACTTTTATTCAGCATGTTCATTTTGGCGCGATTCCGGATTGGCGAACTCAGCGGTAAAGGGGGAAATGCTGATAAAGTTGGGCGGGCAGTTCAGTAATTCAATTGAAATGCTTTTAAATCGCCGTTGCGCCCATTTCGGGCGCGAATCGGATCGCCGCCATTCCTGGGTTTCGGTAAAGTGGCCATCTGCGCGGACGTGGGGCGCGGATTGCATTAATGGCCTCACACCCGACTTTACCACGGGCGCGACGCAATGGTAAAATAGGGCCCCATGTTTCAGTTGGAAGATCTATACAATTTATACAAAACTGTTCAAAGAAAATGAAAGAAAGCCCACAATTTTATTCAATGCCTCAATAATTTGTCTTTTCACTGTTTAGGATGTTGCTGTGGCTCAGTTAGTAGCACACTGGCCTGTGAATGAGAAGGTTCCAGGTTCAAATCCCACTTTAGTGTTTGAGCACAGTGCCAAGGCTGTCTCTCCAGTGCGGTTCTGAGAGAGTGCTGCACTGCCAGAGGTTCTGAGAAGTTAAACTGAGACTGGGTGGATGTAAAAGATCCCACAGCACTACTTTGAACCAGAAGTTACCCCCAACCCATATCCTGACCAATATTTATCCCTCAGTCAACATCAAGTCACCTTCCCATGATCACATTGCTGTTTGTGAGAATTTACTGAGTTCACACTGGCTGCTGTGTTCCCACATTACAACAGTGACCACACTTCAAAAGTATTAACTGGTTGTAAAGCACTTTGAGACGTCCAGTAGTCACGGAAAACATTATATAAATGCGAATCTTTCTTTGTATGTTGCTTGCAGCTGTGGACAGGAGGTTATCTTTGATTCCTAGAGACTCCAGGGCAATCCTGTTTATGCTCAATCGAATGTAGAGGTATTAAAGCTTAGAAGTATCCAATGGAGGCAAACATCTATTTTGTCAGAAGCTAGCTTAAGACTTGTGCCTGATGTGGACAGACATTGTAAGAAAGCTGGAGTTTGGTATGCTGACAAATGCATGCCAAGGACCCAGATAAATCTATAATTCCCTCCTTTTACTACTTACTAAGGAACTGTTGTATCTTCCAGTGTAAGATACATGACTTGGCTCACCAAACCATCTGACATTAACAAACTCGAATTGTAGGCTCAACCATCTTCAGCTATCTCATCAATGACCAAAGGTCAGAAGTGAGGATGTTCGCTGATGATTGCACAATCTTCAGCACCATTTGTGACTCCTCAGATACTGAAGCAGTCCATGTCCAAATGCAGCAAGACCTGGATAATATCCAGGTTTGAGCTGACAAGTGGCAAGTAACATTTGCGCAACACAAGTACCAGGCAATGACCAACAAGAGAGAATCTAACCATCGCCCTTCAATGGCATTACCGTTGTTGAATCCCTATTGTCACATCCTGGGAGGTAACAAATTGACCAGAACTGAACTGGACTAGCCACATAATACTGTGGCTACCCTCATGACTCCCCAAATCCTGTCCACCAGCTACATAAAAACTGACTGTAAAAGTTTCTATAGATATGTAAAGAGAAAAAGATTGACAAAAACGAGTGTAGGCCCCTTACAGTCAGAAACGGGAGATTCATAATGGGGAACAAAGAAATGGCCGAGGAATTAAATTCATAGTTTGCTTCTGTCTTCACAAAGGAAGACACGTACCAGAAGTTCTGAGAGAAACAAGTTTTAGTGAGGAGCTGAAGGAAATCAGCATTAGCATTTGGGTGGCATGGTGGCACAGTAGTTAGCACTGCTGCCCCACAGCGCCAGGGACCCAGGTTCCATTCTGGCCTCGGGGGACTGTCTGTGTGGAGTTTGCGCTTTCTCCCCGTGTCTGTGTGGGTTTCCTCCGGGTGCTCTGGTTTCCTCCCACAGCCCAAAGATGTGCAGGTTAGATGGATTGGCCATGCTAAATTGCCCAATTGTGTCGAGGGGAATAGCAGGGTAAATATGTGGGGTTAAGGGGATGGGGCCTGGATGGGATTGTGGTCAGTGCAGACTTGATGGGCCGAATGGCCTCCTTCTGCACATGGATTCTATGATCCTAGTAGAGAAATGGTTTTGAGAAATTGATGAGATTGAAGGTGGATAAATCTCTAGGGCCTTAAATGGTACCATTAATAAGGGGATCAGGGGTTATGGGGAAAAAGCAGGAGATTGGAGATGAGAAAAATATCAGCCATGATTGAATGACGGAGCAGACTCGACGGGCTGAATGGCCTAATTCTGCTCCTATGTTTTATGGTCTTATAGGGCCTGATAATCTTCATCCCAGAATATTTAAGGAAGTGGCCTTGGAAATAGTAGACGCATTGGTGGTCATTTTCCAAAATTCTTTAGACTCTGGACTGGTTCCTACAGATTGGATGGTAGCTAATGTAAGCCCGCTATTCAAAAAGGGAGGGAGAGAGAAAACAGGGAACTATAGACCAGTGAGCCTAACGTTGGTTGTGGGGAAGTTGCTAGAGCCTCTTTTCAAGGATTTCATAACTCAGTTTTTCGAAAGCAGTGATATAATCAGAAAAAGTCAGCATGGATTGACAAAGAGGAAATCATGTTTGATGAATCTATTGGAACTCTTTGAGGATGGGACGAGTACAGTTGACCGAGGAAAATTAATGGATGTGGTTTATTTAGACTTTCAGAAGGCTTTCGACAAGTCTCACTTAACAGACTACTATGAAAAGTTAAAGCGCATGGGATTACATGTGGCTTGAGATGGATAGAAAGCAGGTTAGTGGATAGGAAGCAAAGAGTTGGCGTAAATGGGTCTTTTTCTGATTGTCTGTCAGTGACTAGTGGGGTTCCGCAGGGACCTGGGCGAGGACTGTTCACATTATATATTAACGATTTGGAAGAG
Source organism: Mustelus asterias (assembly GCF_964213995.1). NCBI lineage: Eukaryota > Metazoa > Chordata > Chondrichthyes > Carcharhiniformes > Triakidae > Mustelus > Mustelus asterias. The sequence goes on from NC_135813.1 coordinate 45,140,196, forward strand.
GGAACTGAATGTATTATCTCCAGATTTGCAGATGATACAAAGTTAGGTGGGAGGGTGAGCTGTGAGGAGGATGCAGAGATGCTTCAGCGTGATTTGGACAGGCTGAGTGTGTGGGCATATGCACAGTAGATGCAGTATAATGTGGATAAATGTGAGGTTATCCACTTTGGTAGCAATGATAGGAAGACATTATTACTTGAATGGGTGTAAATTGAGAGAGGTGGATACTCAGCAAGACCTTGGTGTCCTCATGCATCAGTCGCGAAATGTAAACAAACAGGTATAGCAGGCAGTAAAGAAGGCAAATGGTATGTTGGTCTTCATAGCGAAAGGGTTTGAGTATAGGGATAGGGATGTTTTACTGCAATTGTATAAGGCATTGGTGAGGTCACACCTGGAGTATTGTGTGCAGTTTTGGTATCCTTATCTGAAGAAGGATGTCCTTCTGAGGGAGTACAGCGAAGGTTTATCAAGCTGATTCCTGGGATGGCAGGCCTGTCATATGAGGAGAGACCAAGTCAGTTAGGATAATATTCACTGGAGTTTAGAAAAGTGAGAGGAGATCTCTTAGAAATTTATAAAATTCTAACAAAGTTAGAAAGGGTAGATTCAGAAAGAAAGTTCCTGATGGTGGGGGAGTCCAGAACTAGGGGTCATAGTTTGAGAATAAGGAGTAAACCTTTTAGGAGTGAGTTGAGGGGAAATTTCTTCAGGAGTGTAATGAAACACTTGCCTGGATGTGTGCAGTTCCAACAATACTCAAGAAACTTGACACCATCCAGGAAGCAGCTTGTTTGATTGGCACCCAATCCACAATCGTTCACTCCCTCCACCACTGACACACAGTAGCATCCATGTGTACCATTTACAAGATGCACTGCAGGAACTCACCAAGGCTCCTTAGTCAGCACCTTTCAAACCCATGACCTTTCATCCAGAAGGCCAAGGGTAGCAGATGCCTAGGAACACCCCTGTCTGGATGTTTCCTTCCAAGACTTGAAAATACATGGTAATTCCTTCACTGTGGCTGGATCAAAATCTGGAACTCCCTCCCGAACAGTACTGTGAGTGTACCTACACCTCAGGGACTGCAGTGGTTCAAGAAGGCATCTCAGTCTGCTGTGAACTGACAGTTTCGACTGGAACACCAGTTTTGAACTCTTCTCATTTCCCCATTCGGAAAGGGTTCCTACTGGTACCAGTATTATGAGAACTTCCTTCTGGGCTCTTAAGGGCAATTAGGGACGTCAGTATAAGCTGGCCCAGCCAGCGATACCCACATTCCGTGAATGAGTAAATGAAAAATTCATTCAGTTTATTAGTTCTTAGTTGGGGTACCATCAAGCTGGTGAGTGAATGAGTTAACTCTTACCAAATCATCACGGAAGAAGCCAGACTGCAGTCATACAGCAAAACACTATTTATTAGTTACACAATACAGTTTAAGGTTAAAGTTGGGTACACAAATCCTTTAATAAACACAGTCAGAGTTATTGAGTAGCAAATCAGTAAAGGACAGCATGTAGCAAAGACTGCACAGGCAATTCAGTCTATTACTGTACATCAAGGGTAACAGATATTAATGAAAATGGTGACCAGGTTATAAATTAGTGAGATTACTTTAAGAGTAATTCCTTATTTAGCTGACAAACTGAATTGTCTACTCCTTATATTTGGTAAGTTAACAGTTTTGAGTAACCAGTTTGGTAAATAGCTCAAGTCCATCTGTTTGGAGCTTATACAGCCTCAACCCCATGAGCGTTGTGCATGGGTCAGTTGCTGAATCGATGAACTGCTTTGTGCTGGGATTAGCTGCTTCATGAGGATCTCTGGTTCTGACTGAAACCACTTTACACACAAATGACAATAGCTGAGCTTTCCTCTTCCCATTCTCAACCTCAGCCAACTTTTAGTTTGGATTTTTTTCTCCAAAAATATACTTTATTCACAAAATTTATGAAAGCATGAAATTATGCATATTAAATTATGTAATTTCAATCTGTAGAGCGCAAACAAATCATTTTATTTCAGTACTATTTACTACTCACTACACTTACAATTACAGCCAATATTTACAATGTTCATTATGTAAAATGGAGTTTTCAACAGTTTCCAGACACTTACTGTATGACAGCTGAAAGGCCTCAGACTGTAGTCTTTCCCCATTGCACCTCTGTGGCGGCACCCCCAAGCTTTAGTGTGTCCCTTAGCACATGGTCCTGGATCTTGGAATGTGCCAGTCTGCAACACGTGATCATGGACAACTCTTTGTACTAGAAGACCAACAGGGTTCAGGCAGACCAAAGAGCCTCTTCCACTGAGTTGATGATCAATCTCAGACTGCTGCTGTGGTGCTCTTAGCTCTGCCTGTAATGACCTGGTATACACAGTAAGAAGTCTAACAACACCAGGTTAAAGTCCAACAGGTTTATTTGGTAGCACAAGCCACTAGCTTTCGGAACAGGCCGTTCCTTCGTCAGGTTGGTGGGAGTTCTGATCACAAACAGGGCACAAAGACACAAACTCAATTTACATGAATAATGATTGGAATGTGAGTCTTCCACATCATGAGCTGGTATAGCCAGAGAGCAGCGGAGGCTGGGAATTTATGCAAAAGAGAGTCAGACAGGCTTTTGATAGATCAAGGGTCAAGGGTTATGGGAG
>NC_135813.1:45780975-45840975 GCF_964213995.1 Mustelus asterias
GATAGATGGATAGATGGATAGATGGATAGAGAGAGAGAGAGAGCACTGCCAAAGAGAGAGATAGAGAGAGAGAGAGCACTGCCAGAGAGAGAGAGAGAGAGTGAACAATGCTAGAGAGAGACAGAACACTGCCAGGGAGAGAGAGAGAGTGAGAGAACACTGCCAGAGAGAGAGAGAGAGAACACTGCCAGGGAGAGAGAGAGAGAGCACTGGCAGAGAGAGAGAGAACACTGAGAGAGAGATGGGGAGAGAGAGAGAGAGCACTGCCAGAGAGTGAGAGATAGAGAGAAAGAGCACTGCCAGAGAGAGAGAGAGAGCCCTGCCAGAGAGAGAGATATAGAGAAAGGGAGAGAGCACTGCCAGAGAGAGAGATATCGAGAGAGGGAGAGTACTGCCAGAGAGAGAGAGAGATATAGACAGAGAGAGAGCATTGCCAGAGAGAGAGAGAGAGAGAGCAATGCCAGAGAGAGATAGAGAGATAGAGAGAGAGAGAGCCCTGTCAGAGAGAGAGAGATATAGAGAGAGGGAGTGCACTGCCGGAGAGAGAGAGTTAGAGAGAGCACTGCCAGAGAGATAGAGAGAGAGAGAGCACTTCCAGACAGGGAGAGATAGAGAGAGAGAGCACTGCCAGAGAGAGATAGATAGAGAGAGGGAGAGAGCACTGCCAGAGAGAGAGAGAGAGAGAGAGAGACAGCACTACCAGAGAGAGAGAGAGCCCTGCCAGAGAAAGAGAGCACTGCGAGAGAGAGAGGGAGAGAGCACTGCCAGAGATAGATAGATAGAGAGAGAGAGAGGGAGAGTGCACTGCCAGAGAGATAGAGAGAGACAGCACTACCAGAGAGAGAGAGAGCCCTGCCAGAGAGAGAGATAGATAGAGAGAGAGAGAGCACTGCCAAAGAGAGAGATAGAGAGAGAGAGAACTGCCAGAGAGAGAGAGAGAGTGAACAATGCTAGAGAGAGAGAGAACACTGCCAGGGAGAGAGAGAGAGAGAGTGAGAGAACACTGCCAGAGAGAGAGAGAGAACACTGCCAGGGAGAGAGAGAGAGAGAGAGAGCACTGCCAGAGAGTGAGAGATAGAGAGAAAGAGCACTGCCAGAGAGAGAGAGAGAGCCCTGCCAGAGAGAGAGATATAGAGAGAGGGAGAGCACTGCCAGAGAGAGAGATCTCGAGAGAGGGAGAGCACTGCCAGAGAGAGATAGAGAGAGAGAGAGCACTGCCAGAGAGAGAGATATACAGAGAGAGAGAGATAGAGAGAGAGAGAGCACTGCCAGAGAGAGAGATAGAGAGAGAGAAAGAGAGCCCTGTCAGAGAGAGAGATATAGAGAGAGGGAGTGCACTGCCGGAGAGAGAGAGTTAGAGAGAGAGCACTGCCAGAGAGATAGAGAGAGAGAGAGCACTGCCAGAGAGGGAGAGATAGAGAGAGAGAGAGAGATAGAGAGAGAGCGGGATAGAGCACTGCCAGAAAGAGAGAGAGAGTTAGAGAGTGAGAGAGCACAGCCAGAGTGAGAGATGTAGAGAGAGAGAAAGAGCACTGCCAGAGAGAGAGAGAGAGAGCACTGCCAGAGAGAGAGCGAGCACTGCCAGAGAGAGAGAGCCCTGCCAGAGAGAGAGAGAGAGAGAGAGAGTGAGCACTGCCAGAGAGAGATAGAGAGAGAGAGAGCACTGCCAGAGAGAGAGATATACAGAGAGAGAGAGATAGAGAGAGAGAGAGCACTGCCAGAGAGAGAGATAGAGAGAGAGAAAGAGAGCCCTGTCAGAGAGAGAGATATAGAGAGAGGGAGTGCACTGCCGGAGAGAGAGAGTTAGAGAGAGAGCACTGCCAGAGAGATAGAGAGAGAGAGAGCACTGCCAGAGAGGGAGAGATAGAGAGAGAGAGGGAGAGATAGAGAGAGAGAGAGAGATAGAGAGAGAGCGGGATAGAGCACTGCCAGAAAGAGAGAGAGAGTTAGAGAGTGAGGGAGCACAGCCAGAGTGAGAGATGTAGAGAGAGAGAGAAAGAGCACTGCCAGAGAGAGAGAGAGAGAGCACTGCCAGAGAGAGAGAGAGAGAGCACTGCCAGAGAGAGAGCGAGCACTGCCAGAGAGAGAGAGAGAGAGAGCCCTGCCAGAGAGAGAGAGAGAGAGAGAGAGTGAGCACTGCCAGAGAGAGAGAGATAGAGAGATAGAGAGAAGAGAGCACTGCCAGAGAGAGAGAGATAGAGGGAGGGAGAGCACTGCCAGAGAGAGAGAGAGAGATAGAGAGAGGGAGAGCACTGCCAGAGAGAGAGATATAGAGAGAGGGAGAGCACTGCCAGAGAGAGAGATAGAGAGAGAGCACTGCCAGAGAGAGAGAGAGAGAGAGTGAGCACTGCCAGAGAGAGAGAGATAGAGAGAAGAGAGCACTGCCAGAGAGAGAGAGATAGAGGGAGGGAGAGCACTGCCAGAGAGAGAGAGAGAGAAAGAGCACTGCCAGAGAGAGAGAGAGAGCCCTGCCAGAGAGAGAGATATAGAGAGAGGGAGAGAGCACTGCCAGAGAGAGAGATATCGAGAGAGGGAGAGTACTGCCAGAGAGAGAGAGAGAGCACTGCCAGAGAGAGAGAGAGAGAGTTAGAGATAGAGAGAGAGCACTTCCAGACAGGGAGAGATAGAGAGAGAGAGCACTGCCAGAGAGAGATAGATAGAGAGAGAGAGGGAGAGAGCACTGCCAGAGAGAGAGAGAGACAGCACTACCAGAGAGAGAGAGTGCCCTGTCAGAGAGAGACATATATAGAGAAAGAGAGCACTGCTAGAGAGAGAGGGAGAGAGCACTGCCAGAGAGAGATAGATAGAGAGAGAGAGAGGGAGAGAGCACTGCCAGAGAGATAGAGAGAGACAGCACCACCAGAGAGAGAGAGAGAGTGAGCACTGCCAGAGAGAGAGAGGGAGCACTGCCAGAGAGAGAGAGAGAGTCCTGCCAGAGAGAGAGATATATAGGGAGAGAGAGAGTACTGCCAGAGAGAGAGAGAGAGAGAGATAGATAGAGAGAGAGAGAGAGCACTGCCAAAGAGAGAGAGAGCACTGCCAAAGAGAGAGAGAGCACTGCCAGAGAGAGAGAGAGTGAACAATGCTAGAGTGAGAGAGAACACTGCCAGGGAGAGAGAGAGTGAGAGAACACTGCCAGAGAGAGAGAGAGAGAGAGAGAGAACACTGCCAGGGAGAGAGAGAGAGCACTGCCAGAGAGTGAGAGATAGAGAGAAAGAGCACTGCCAGAGAGAGAGAGAGCCCTGCCAGAGAGAGAGATATAGAGAGAGGGAGAGAGCACTGCCAGAGAGAGGGAGAGCACTGCCAGAGAGAGAGAGAGATAGAGCGAGAGAGAGCACTGCCAGAGAGAGAGAGATAGAGAGAGAGAGAGCACTGCCAGAGAGAGATAGAGAGAGAGAGAGAGAGAGAGCACTGCCAGAGAGAGAGAGAGAGCCCTGCCAGAGAGAGAGATATAGAGAGAGGGAGAGAGCACTGCCAGAGAGAGAGATCTCGAGAGAGGGAGAGCACTGCCAGAGAGAGAGAGAGATAGAGAGAGAGAGAGCACTGCCAGAGAGAGATAGAGAGAGAGGGCACTGCCAGAGAGTGAGAGATAGAGAGAAAGAGCACTGCCAGAGAGAGAGAGAGAGCCCTGTCAGAGAGAGAGATATAGAGAGAGGGAGTGCACTGCCGGAGAGAGAGAGTTAGAGAGAGAGCACTGCCAGAGAGATAGAGAGAGAGAGAGAGCCCTGCCAGAGAGAGAGATATAGAGAGAGGGAGTGCACTGCCGGAGAGAGAGAGTTAGAGAGAGAGAGAGCACTGCCAGAGAGAGAGAGCACTGCCAGACAGGGAGAGATAGAGAGAGAGAGAGAGAGAGAGATAGAGAGAGAGCGAGATAGAGCACTGCCAGAAAGAGAGAGAGAGAGCCCTGCCAGAGAGAGAGATATCGAGAGAGGGAGAGCACTGCCGGAGAGACAGAGATAGAGAGAGAGAGCACTGCCAGAGGGAGAGAGATAGAGAGAGAGAGCACTGCCAGAAAGAGAGAGAGTGAGGGAGATAGAGAGAGAGAGAGAGCACTGCCAGAGAGAGAGTTAGAGAGAGAAAGAGCGCTGCCAGAGAGAGAGAGAGAACTGCCAGAGAGAGAGAGAGTGAACAATGCTAGAGAGAGAGAGAACACTGCCAGGGAGAGAGAGAGAGAGAGTGAGAGAACACTGCCAGAGAGAGAGAGAGAGAGAGAACACTGCCAGGGAGAGAGAGAGAGAGAGAGAGAGCACTGCCAGAGAGTGAGAGATAGAGAGAAAGAGCACTGCCAGAGAGAGAGAGAGAGCCCTGCCAGAGAGAGAGATATAGAGAGAGGGAGAGCACTGCCAGAGAGAGAGATCTCGAGAGAGGGAGAGCACTGCCAGAGAGAGATAGAGAGAGAGAGAGCACTGCCAGAGAGAGAGATATAGAGAGAGAGAGATAGAGAGAGAGCACTGCCAGAAAGAGAGAGAGTGAGGGAGATAGAGAGAGAGAGAGAGCACTGCCAGAGAGAGAGTTAGAGAGAGAAAGAGCGCTGCCAGAGAGAGAGAGAGAACTGCCAGAGAGAGAGAGAGTGAACAATGCTAGAGAGAGAGAGAACACTGCCAGGGAGAGAGAGAGAGAGAGTGAGAGAACACTGCCAGAGAGAGAGAGAGAGAGAGAACACTGCCAGGGAGAGAGAGAGAGAGAACACTGCCAGAGAGTGAGAGATAGAGAGAAAGAGCACTGCCAGAGAGAGAGAGAGAGCCCTGCCAGAGAGAGAGATATAGAGAGAGGGAGAGCACTGCCAGAGAGAGAGATCTCGAGAGAGGGAGAGCACTGCCAGAGAGAGATAGAGAGAGAGAGAGCACTGCCAGAGAGAGAGATATACAGAGAGAGAGAGATAGAGAGAGAGAGAGCACTGCCAGAGAGAGAGATAGAGAGAGAGAGAGAGAAAGAGAGCCCTGTCAGAGAGAGAGATATAGAGAGAGGGAGTGCACTGCCGGAGAGAGAGAGTTAGAGAGAGAGCACTGCCAGAGAGATAGAGAGAGAGAGAGCACTGCCAGAGAGGGAGAGATAGAGAGAGAGAGAGAGATAGAGAGAGAGCGGGATAGAGCACTGCCAGAAAGAGAGAGAGAGTTAGAGAGTGAGAGAGCACAGCCAGAGTGAGAGATGTAGAGAGAGAGAAAGAGCACTGCCAGAGAGAGAGAGAGAAAGAGCACTGCCAGAGAGAGAGCGAGCACTGCCAGAGAGAGAGAGAGAGAGAGAGCCCTGCCAGAGAGAGAGAGAGAGAGAGAGTGAGCACTGCCAGAGAGAGAGAGATAGAGAGATAGAGAGAAGAGAGCACTGCCAGAGAGAGAGAGATAGAGGGAGGGAGAGCACTGCCAGAGAGAGAGATAGAGAGAGGGAGAGCACTGCCAGAGAGAGAGATATAGAGAGAGGGAGAGCACTGCCAGAGAGAGAGATAGAGAGAGAGCACTGCCAGAGAGAGAGAGAGAGAGAGTGAGCACTGCCAGAGAGAGAGAGATAGAGAGATAGAGAGAAGAGAGCACTGCCAGAGAGAGAGAGATAGAGGGAGGGAGAGCACTGCCAGAGAGAGAGAGAGAGAAAGAGCACTGCCAGAGAGAGAGAGAGAGCCCTGCCAGAGAGAGAGATATAGAGAGAGGGAGAGAGCACTTCCAGACAGGGAGAGATAGAGAGAGAGAGCACTGCCAGAGATAGATAGAGAGAGAGAGGGAGAGAGCACTGCCAGAGAGAGAGAGAGACAGCACTACCAGAGAGAGAGAGTGCCCTGTCAGAGAGAGACATATATAGAGAAAGAGAGCACTGCTAGAGAGAGAGGGAGAGAGCACTGCCAGAGAGAGATAGATAGAGAGAGAGAGAGGGAGAGAGCACTGCCAGAGAGATAGAGAGAGACAGCACCACCAGAGAGAGAGAGAGAGTGAGCACTGCCAGAGGGAGAGAGGGAGCACTGCCAGAGAGAGAGAGAGAGCCCTGCCAGAGAGATAGATATATAGGGAGAGAGAGAGTACTGCCAGAGAGAGAGAGAGAGAGAGATAGAGAGATAGATAGAGAGAGAGAGAGAGCACTGCCAAAGAGAGAGAGAGCACTGCCAAAGAGAGAGAGAGCACTGCCAGAGAGAGAGAGAGTGAACAATGCTAGAGTGAGAGAGAACACTGCCAGGGAGAGAGAGAGTGAGAGAACACTGCCAGAGAGAGAGAGAGAGAGAGAGAGAACACTGCCAGGGAGAGAGAGAGAGCACTGCCAGAGAGTGAGAGATAGAGAGAAAGAGCACTGCCAGAGAGAGAGAGAGCCCTGCCAGAGAGAGAGATATAGAGAGAGGGAGAGAGCACTGCCAGAGAGAGGGAGAGCACTGCCAGAGAGAGAGAGAGATAGAGCGAGAGAGAGCACTGCCAGAGAGAGAGAGATAGAGAGAGAGAGAGCACTGCCAGAGAGAGATAGAGAGAGAGAGAGAGCACTGCCAGAGAGAGAGAGAGAGAGCCCTGCCAGAGAGAGAGATATAGAGAGAGGGAGAGAGCACTGCCAGAGAGAGAGATCTCGAGAGAGGGAGAGCACTGCCAGAGAGAGAGAGAGATAGAGAGAGAGAGAGCACTGCCAGAGAGAGATAGAGAGAGAGGGCACTGCCAGAGAGTGAGAGATAGAGAGAAAGAGCACTGCCAGAGAGAGAGAGAGAGCCCTGTCAGAGAGAGAGATATAGAGAGAGGGAGTGCACTGCCGGAGAGAGAGAGTTAGAGAGAGAGAGAGCACTGCCAGAGAGAGAGAGCACTGCCAGACAGGGAGAGAGAGAGAGAGAGATAGAGAGAGAGCGAGATAGAGCACTGCCAGAAAGAGAGAGAGAGAGCCCTGCCAGTGAGAGAGATATCGAGAGAGGGAGAGCACTGCCGGAGAGACAGAGATAGAGAGAGAGAGAGAGCACTGCCAGAGGGAGAGAGATGGAGAGAGAGAGCACTGCCAGAAAGAGAGAGAGTGAGGGAGATAGAGAGAGAGAGAGAGCACTGCCAGAGAGAGAGTTAGAGAGAGAAAGAGCGCTGCCAGAGAGAGAGATATAGAGAGAGGGAGAGCACTGCCAGAGAGAGAGCACTGCCAGAGAGAGGGAGAGAGCACTGCCAGAGAGATAGAGAGGGAGACAGCACTGCCAGAGAGAGAGAGAGAGAGCACTGCCAGAGAGAGAGAGAGAGCACTGCCAGAGAGAGAGAGAGAGCTCTGCCAGAGAGAGAGCACTGCCAGAGTGAGTGAGAGAGCGTGAGAGAGAGTGAGAGAGAACTGCCATTGAGAGAGAGAGAGCATTGCCAGAGAGAGAGAGAGATAGAGCGAGAGAGAGCACTGCCAGAGAGAGAGAGCCCTGCCAGAGAGAGAGATATAGAGAGAGGGATAGCACAGCCAGAGAGAGAGTGAGAGAGAGAGATAGAGAGAGCCCTGCCAGAGAGAGAGATATAGAGAGAGGGATAGCACAGCCAGAGAGAGATAGAGAGAGAGATAGAGAGAGAGATAGAGAGAGAGATAGAGATAGAGAGAGAGGGATAGAGAGAGAGGGAGAGAGAGAGAGGGAGAGAGAGATAGAGGGAGAGAGAGATAGAGGGAGAGAGAGATAGAGGGAGAGAGAGATAGAGGGAGAGAGAGATAGAGGGAGAGAGAGATAGAGGGAGAGAGAAAGCGATAGAGAGATATATAGACAGAGAGAGAGAGAGCACTGCCAAAGAGAGAGATAGGGAGAGAAAGAGCACTGCCAGAGAGAGATATAGAGAGAGGGAGAGCACTGCCAGAGAGATAGAGAGAGCACTGCCAGAGAGTGAGATAGGGAGAGAAAGAGCACTGCCAGAGAGAGATATAGAGAGAGAGAGAGCACTGCCAGAGAGGGAGAGATAGAGAGAGAGAGAGAGATAGAGAGAGAGCGGGATAGAGCACTGCCAGAAAGAGAGAGAGAGTTAGAGAGTGAGAGAGCACAGCCAGAGTGAGAGATGTAGAGAGAGAGAAAGAGCACTGCCAGAGAGAGAGAGAGAAAGAGCACTGCCAGAGAGAGAGCGAGCACTGCCAGAGAGAGAGAGAGAGAGAGAGCCCTGCCAGAGAGAGAGAGAGAGAGAGAGTGAGCACTGCCAGAGAGAGAGAGATAGAGAGATAGAGAGAAGAGAGCACTGCCAGAGAGAGAGAGATAGAGGGAGGGAGAGCACTGCCAGAGAGAGAGATAGAGAGAGGGAGAGCACTGCCAGAGAGAGAGATATAGAGAGAGGGAGAGCACTGCCAGAGAGAGAGATAGAGAGAGAGCACTGCCAGAGAGAGAGAGAGAGAGAGTGAGCACTGCCAGAGAGAGAGAGATAGAGAGAAGAGAGCACTGCCAGAGAGAGAGAGATAGAGGGAGGGAGAGCACTGCCAGAGAGAGAGAGAGAGAAAGAGCACTGCCAGAGAGAGAGAGAGAGCCCTGCCAGAGAGAGAGATATAGAGAGAGGGAGAGAGCACTGCCAGAGAGAGAGATATCGAGAGAGGGAGAGTACTGCCAGAGAGAGAGAGAGAGCACTGCCAGAGAGAGAGAGAGAGAGTTAGAGATAGAGAGAGAGCACTTCCAGACAGGGAGAGATAGAGAGAGAGAGCACTGCCAGAGATAGATAGAGAGAGAGAGGGAGAGAGCACTGCCAGAGAGAGAGAGAGACAGCACTACCAGAGAGAGAGAGTGCCCTGTCAGAGAGAGACATATATAGAGAAAGAGAGCACTGCTAGAGAGAGAGGGAGAGAGCACTGCCAGAGAGAGATAGATAGAGAGAGAGAGAGGGAGAGAGCACTGCCAGAGAGATAGAGAGAGACAGCACCACCAGAGAGAGAGAGAGAGTGAGCACTGCCAGAGAGAGAGAGGGAGCACTGCCAGAGAGAGAGAGAGAGCCCTGCCAGAGAGAGAGATATATAGGGAGAGAGAGAGTACTGCCAGAGAGAGAGAGAGAGAGAGAGAGAGAGAGATAGATAGAGAGAGAGAGAGAGCACTGCCAAAGAGAGAGAGAGCACTGCCAAAGAGAGAGAGAGCACTGCCAGAGAGAGAGTGAACAATGCTAGAGTGAGAGAGAACACTGCCAGGGAGAGAGAGAGTGAGAGAACACTGCCAGAGAGAGAGAGAGAGAACACTGCCAGGGAGAGAGAGAGAGCACTGCCAGAGAGTGAGAGATAGAGAGAAAGAGCACTGCCAGAGAGAGAGAGAGCCCTGCCAGAGAGAGAGATATAGAGAGAGGGAGAGAGCACTGCCAGAGAGAGGGAGAGCACTGCCAGAGAGAGAGAGAGATAGAGCGAGAGAGAGCACTGCCAGAGAGAGAGAGATAGAGAGAGAGAGAGCACTGCCAGAGAGAGATAGAGAGAGAGAGAGAGAGAGAGCACTGCCAGAGAGAGAGAGAGAGCCCTGCCAGAGAGAGAGATATAGAGAGAGGGAGAGAGCACTGCCAGAGAGAGAGATCTCGAGAGAGGGAGAGCACTGCCAGAGAGAGAGAGAGAGAGAGCACTGCCAGAGAGAGATAGAGAGAGAGGGCACTGCCAGAGAGTGAGAGATAGAGAGAAAGAGCACTGCCAGAGAGAGAGAGAGAGAGCCCTGTCAGAGAGAGAGATATAGAGAGAGGGAGTGCACTGCCGGAGAGAGAGAGTTAGAGAGAGAGAGAGCACTGCCAGAGAGAGAGAGCACTGCCAGACAGGGAGAGAGAGAGAGAGAGATAGAGAGAGAGCGAGATAGAGCACTGCCAGAAAGAGAGAGAGAGAGCCCTGCCAGAGAGAGAGATATCGAGAGAGGGAGAGCACTGCCGGAGAGACAGAGATAGAGAGAGAGAGAGAGCACTGCCAGAGGGAGAGAGATGGAGAGAGAGAGCACTGCCAGAAAGAGAGAGAGTGAGGGAGATAGAGAGAGAGAGAGAGCACTGCCAGAGAGAGAGTTAGAGAGAGAAAGAGCGCTGCCAGAGAGAGAGATATAGAGAGAGGGAGAGCACTGCCAGAGAGAGAGCACTGCCAGAGAGAGGGAGAGAGCACTGCCAGAGAGATAGAGAGGGAGACAGCACTGCCAGAGAGAGAGAGAGAGAGCACTGCCAGAGAGAGAGAGAGAGCACTGCCAGAGAGAGAGAGAGAGCTCTGCCAGAGAGAGAGCACTGCCAGAGTGAGTGAGAGAGCGTGAGAGAGAGTGAGAGAGAACTGCCATTGAGAGAGAGAGAGCATTGCCAGAGAGAGAGAGAGATAGAGCGAGAGAGAGCACTGCCAGAGAGAGAGAGCCCTGCCAGAGAGAGAGATATCGAGAGAGGGAGAGTACTGCCAGAGAGAGAGAGAGAGCACTGCCAGAGAGAGAGAGAGAGAGTTAGAGATAGAGAGAGAGCACTTCCAGACAGGGAGAGATAGAGAGAGAGAGCACTGCCAGAGATAGATAGAGAGAGAGAGGGAGAGAGCACTGCCAGAGAGAGAGAGAGACAGCACTACCAGAGAGAGAGAGTGCCCTGTCAGAGAGAGACATATATAGAGAAAGAGAGCACTGCTAGAGAGAGAGGGAGAGAGCACTGCCAGAGAGAGATAGATAGAGAGAGAGAGAGGGAGAGAGCACTGCCAGAGAGATAGAGAGAGACAGCACCACCAGAGAGAGAGAGAGAGTGAGCACTGCCAGAGAGAGAGAGGGAGCACTGCCAGAGAGAGAGAGAGAGCCCTGCCAGAGAGAGAGATATATAGGGAGAGAGAGAGTACTGCCAGAGAGAGAGAGAGAGAGAGAGATAGAGAGATAGATAGAGAGAGAGAGAGAGCACTGCCAAAGAGAGAGAGAGCACTGCCAAAGAGAGAGAGAGCACTGCCAGAGAGAGAGTGAACAATGCTAGAGTGAGAGAGAACACTGCCAGGGAGAGAGAGAGTGAGAGAACACTGCCAGAGAGAGAGAGAGAGAACACTGCCAGGGAGAGAGAGAGAGCACTGCCAGAGAGTGAGAGATAGAGAGAAAGAGCACTGCCAGAGAGAGAGAGAGCCCTGCCAGAGAGAGAGATATAGAGAGAGGGAGAGAGCACTGCCAGAGAGAGGGAGAGCACTGCCAGAGAGAGAGAGAGATAGAGCGAGAGAGAGCACTGCCAGAGAGAGAGAGATAGAGAGAGAGAGAGCACTGCCAGAGAGAGATAGAGAGAGAGAGAGAGAGAGAGCACTGCCAGAGAGAGAGAGAGAGCCCTGCCAGAGAGAGAGATATAGAGAGAGGGAGAGAGCACTGCCAGAGAGAGAGATCTCGAGAGAGGGAGAGCACTGCCAGAGAGAGAGAGAGAGAGAGCACTGCCAGAGAGAGATAGAGAGAGAGGGCACTGCCAGAGAGTGAGAGATAGAGAGAAAGAGCACTGCCAGAGAGAGAGAGAGAGAGCCCTGTCAGAGAGAGAGATATAGAGAGAGGGAGTGCACTGCCGGAGAGAGAGAGTTAGAGAGAGAGAGAGCACTGCCAGAGAGAGAGAGCACTGCCAGACAGGGAGAGAGAGAGAGAGAGATAGAGAGAGAGCGAGATAGAGCACTGCCAGAAAGAGAGAGAGAGAGCCCTGCCAGAGAGAGAGATATCGAGAGAGGGAGAGCACTGCCGGAGAGACAGAGATAGAGAGAGAGAGAGAGCACTGCCAGAGGGAGAGAGATGGAGAGAGAGAGCACTGCCAGAAAGAGAGAGAGTGAGGGAGATAGAGAGAGAGAGAGAGCACTGCCAGAGAGAGAGTTAGAGAGAGAAAGAGCGCTGCCAGAGAGAGAGATATAGAGAGAGGGAGAGCACTGCCAGAGAGAGAGCACTGCCAGAGAGAGGGAGAGAGCACTGCCAGAGAGATAGAGAGGGAGACAGCACTGCCAGAGAGAGAGAGAGAGAGCACTGCCAGAGAGAGAGAGAGAGCACTGCCAGAGAGAGAGAGAGAGCTCTGCCAGAGAGAGAGCACTGCCAGAGTGAGTGAGAGAGCGTGAGAGAGAGTGAGAGAGAACTGCCATTGAGAGAGAGAGAGCATTGCCAGAGAGAGAGAGAGATAGAGCGAGAGAGAGCACTGCCAGAGAGAGAGAGCCCTGCCAGAGAGAGAGATATAGAGAGAGGGATAGCACAGCCAGAGAGAGAGTGAGAGAGAGAGATAGAGAGAGAGAGAGCCCTGCCAGAGAGAGAGATATAGAGAGAGGGATAGCACAGCCAGAGAGAGATAGAGAGAGAGATAGAGAGAGAGAGAGAGAGAGGGATAGAGAGAGAGGGATAGAGAGAGAGGGAGAGAGAGATAGAGGGAGAGAGAGATAGAGGGAGAGAGAGATAGAGGGAGAGAGAGATAGAGGGAGAGAGAGATAGAGGGAGAGAGAGATAGAGGGAGAGAGAGATAGAGGGAGAGAGAGATAGAGGGAGAGAGAAAGCGATAGAGAGATATATAGACAGAGAGAGAGAGAGCACTGCCAAAGAGAGAGATAGGGAGAGAAAGAGCACTGCCAGAGAGAGATATAGAGAGAGGGAGAGCACTGCCAGAGAGATAGAGAGAGCACTGCCAGAGAGTGAGAGATAGAGAGAAAGAGCACTGCCAGAGAGAGAGAGAGAGAGAGCCCTGCCAGAGAGAGCGATATAGAGAGAGGGAGAGCACTGCCGGAGGGAGAGAGAGCACTGCCAGAGAGAGACATATATAGAGAAAGAGAGCACTGCTAGAGAGAGAGAGGGAGAGAGCACTGCCTGAGAGAGATAGAGAGAGAAAGCAGTACCAGAGAGAGAGAGAGCACTGCCAGAGAGAGAGATTTATATAGAGAGAGAGCACTGAAAGAGAGAGAGAGTGCACTGCCAGAGAGAGAGATATCGAGAGAGGGAGAGCACTGCCGGAGAGACAGAGATAGAGAGAGAGAGAGAGCACTGCCAGAGGGAGAGAGATAGAGAGAGAGAGAGCACTGCCAGAAAGAGAGAGAGTGAGGGAGATAGATAGAGAGAGAGAGAGAGAGAGAGAGCACTGCCAGAGAGAGAGTTAGAGAGAGAAAGAGCCCTGCCGGAGAGAGAGAGATATAGAGCGAGGGAGAGCACTGCCAGAGAGAGAGAGCCCTGCCAGAGAGAGAGAGATAGAGAGAGAGAGAGAGCACTGCCAGAGAGAGATAGATAGAGAGAGAGAGAGGGAGAGAGCACTGCCAGAGAGAGAGAGAGAGAGAGAGCACTGCCAGAGAGAGAGAGAGAGAGAGAGAGCACTGCCAGAGAGAGATAGTTAGAGAGAGAGGGAGAGAGCACTGCCAGAGAGATAGAGAGAGACAGCACTACCAGAGCGAGAGCACTGCCAGAGAGAGAGAGCACTGCCAGAGAGAGAGAGCCCTGCCAGAGAGAGAGATATAGAGAGAGGGATAGCACAGCCAGAGAGAGAGAGTGAGAGAGAGAGAGAGAGAGAGGGAGAGAGCACTGCCAGAGAGAGCGAGACAGAGAGAGACAGCACTACCAGAGAGAGAGAGAGAGCTCTGCCAGAGTGAGAGAGCACTGCCAGAGAGAAACATATATAGAGAAAGAGAGCACTGCTAGAGAGAGAGATATAGAGAGAGGGAGAGAGATAGAGAGAGATAGAGAGAGATAGAGAGAGAGAGATATAGACAGAGAGAGAGAGAGAGCACTGCCAAAGAGAGAGATAGGGAGAGAAAGAGCACTGCCAGAGAGAGATATAGAGAGAGGGAGAGCACTGCCAGAGAGAGAGATAGAGAGAGCACTGCCAGAGAGTGAGAGATAGAGAGAGAGCCCTGCCAGAGAGAGAGATATAGAGAGAGGGAGAGCACTGCCGGAGGGAGAGAGAGCACTGCCAGAGAGAGACATATATAGAGAAAGAGAGCACTGCGAGAGAGAGAGGGAGAGAGCACTGCCTGAGAGAGAGAGATAGAGAGAGAAAGCACTACCAGAGAGAGAAAGCACTACCAGAGAGAGAGAGCACTGCCAGAGAGAGAGATTTATATAGAGAGAGAGCACGGAAAGAGAGAGAGAGAGAGAGCCCTGCCAGAGGGAGAGCACTGCCGGAGAGACAGAGATAGAGAGAGAGAGCACTGCCAGAGGGAGAGAGATAGAGAGAGAGAGCACTGCCAGAAAGAGAGAGAGTGAGGGAGATAGAGAGAGAGAGAGAGAGAGCACTGCCAGAGAGAGAGTTAGAGAGAGAAAGAGCACTGCCAGAGAGAGAGATATATAGAGAGAGAGAGAGAGCACTGCCAGAGAGTGAGAGATAGAGAGAAAGATCACTGCCAGAGAGAGAGATATAGAGAGAGAGAGCACTGCCAGAGAGTGAGAGAGAGAGCACTGCCAGAGGGAGATAGAGAGAGAGAGAGGGAGAGAGCACTGCCAGAGAGATAGAGAGGGAGACAGCACTGCCAGAGAGAGAGAGAGAGAGAGCACTGCCAGAGAGAGAGTGAGAGAGAACTGCCAAAGAGAGAGATAGAGAGAGAGAGAGCACTGCCAGAGAGAGAGAGTGAACAATGCTAGAGAGAGAGAGAACACTGCCAGGGAGAGAGAGAGAGTGAGAGAACACTGCCAGAGAGAGAGAGAGAGAACACTGCCAGGGAGAGAGAGAGAGAGAGCACTGGCAGAGAGAGGGAGAACACTGCCAGAGAGAGAGAGAACACTGAGAGAGAGATGGAGAGAGAGAGAGAGAGAGAGAGCACTGCCAGAGGGATAGACAGAGACAGAGAGAGTTAGAGATAGAGAGAGAGAGAGAGAGCACTGCCAGAGAGGGAGAGATAGAGAGAGATAGATAGATAGAGAGAGGGCGAGATAGAGCACTGCCAGAAAGAGAGAGAGAATTACAGAGAGAGAGAGCACAGCCAGAGTGAGAGATGTAGAGAGAGAGAAAGAGCACTGCCAGAGAGAGAGAGAGCCCTGCCAGAGAGAGAGATATCGAGAGAGGGAGAGCACTGCCGCAGAGACAGAGATAGAGAGAGAGAGAGAGCACTGCCAGAAAGAGAGAGAGTGAGTGAGATAGATAGAGAGAGAGAGAGAGAGCCCTGCCAGAGAGAGAGATTTAGAGAGATGGAGACCACTGCCAGAGTGAGAGAGAGAGCACTGCCAGAGTGAGAGAGAGAGCACTGCCAGAGAGAGAGATATAGAGAGAGGGAGAACACTGCCAGAGAGAGAGAGAACACTGCCAGGGAGAGAGAGAGAGTGAGAGAACACTGCCAGAGAGAGAGAGAGAGAACACTGCCAGGGAGAGAGAGAGCACTGCCAGAGAGAGGGAGAACACTGCCAGAGAGAGAGAGAACACTGAGAGAGAGATGGAGAGAGAGAGAGTTAGAGAGAGAGAGCACTGCCAGAGGGATAGACAGAGACAGAGAGAGTTAGAGATAGAGAGAGAGAGCACTGCCAGAGAGGGAGAGATAGAGAGAGAGAGATAGATAGATAGAGAGAGGGCGAGATAGAGCACTGCCAGAAAGGGAGAGAGAATTACAGAGAGAGAGAGAGCACAGCCAGAGTGAGAGATGTAGAGAGAGAGAAAGAGCACTGCCAGAGAGAGAGAGAGAGCCCTGCCAGAGAGAGAGATATCGAGAGAGGGAGAGCACTGCCAGAGAGAGAGAGAGAGCCCTGCCAGAGAGAGAGATATCGAGAGAGGGAGAGCACTGCCGCAGAGACAGAGATAGAGAGAGAGAGAGAGCACTGCCAGAAAGAGAGAGAGTGAGCGAGATAGATAGAGAGAGAGAGAGAGCCCTGCCAGAGAGAGAGATAGATAGAGAGAGAGAGCACTGCCAGAGAGAGATATATATATAGAGAGAGAGAGCACTGCCAGAGAGTGAGAGATAGAGAGAGAGAGCACTGCTAGAGAGAGAGGGAGAGAGCACTGCCAGAGAGAGATAGATAGAGAGAGAGGGAGAGAGCACTGCCAGAGAGATAGAGAGAGACAGCACTACCAGAGCGAGAGAGAGAGAGCACTGCCAGAGAGAGAGAGCACTGCCAGAGAGAGAGAGAGAGAGCCCTGCCAGAGAGAGAGATATATAGGGAGAGAGAGAGTACTGCCAGAGAGAGAGAGAGAGATAGAGAGATAGATAGAGAGAGAGAGAGAGCACTGCCAAAGAGAGAGATAGAGAGAGAGAGAGCACTGCCAGAGAGAGAGAGAGAGTGAACAATGCTAGAGAGAGAGAGAACACTGCCAGGGAGAGAGAGAGAAAGAGTGAGAGAACACTGCCAGGGAGAGAGAGAGCACTGCCAGAGAGTGAGAGATAGAGAGAAAGAGCACTGCCAGAGAGAGAGAGAGCCCTGCCAGAGAGAGAGATATAGAGAGAGGGAGAGAGCACTGCCAGAGAGAGCGAGACAGAGAGAGACAGCACTACCAGAGAGAGAGAGAGAGAGAGAGCTCTGCCAGAGAGAGAGAGCACTGCCAGAGAGAGATAGTTAGAGAGAGAGGAAGAGAGCACTG
The DNA here is from genome assembly GCF_964213995.1 of Mustelus asterias. Taxonomy (NCBI): domain Eukaryota; kingdom Metazoa; phylum Chordata; class Chondrichthyes; order Carcharhiniformes; family Triakidae; genus Mustelus; species Mustelus asterias. Next base: position 45,797,292 of record NC_135813.1, read on the forward strand.
CCAGAGAGATAGAGAGAGACAGCACTACCAGAGAGAGAGAGCACTGCCAGAGAGAGAGATACAGAGAGAGGGATAGCACAGCCAGAGAGAGATAGAAAGAGAGAGAGAGTGAGAGAGAGAAAGAGATAGCGAGAGAGATATATAGACAGAGAGAGAGAGAGAGAGCACTGCCAAAGAGAGAGATAAGGAGAGAAAGAGCACTGCCAGAGAGAGATATAGAGAGAGGGAGAGCACTGCCAGAGAGAGAGAGAGAGATAGAGAGAGCACTGCCAGAGAGTGAGAGATAGAGAGAAAGAGCACTGCCAGAGAGTGAGAGATAGAGAGAAAGAGCACTGCCAGAGAGAGAGAGAGAGAGCCCTGCCAGAGAGAGAGATATAGAGAGAGGGAGAGCACTGCCGGAGGGAGAGAGAGCACTGCCAGAGAGAGACATATATAGAAAAAGAGAGCACTGCCAGAGAGAGAGAGAGGGAGAGAGAGAGGGAGAGAGCACTGCCAGAGAGAGAGAGATAGAGAGAGGCAGCACTACCAGAGAGAGAGAGCACTGCCAGAGAGAGAGATTTATATAGAGAGAGAGCACTGAAAGAGAGAGAGAGCACTGCCAGAGTGAGAGATGTAGAGAGAGAGAAAGAGCCCTGCCAGAGAGAGAGAGAGAGCACTGCCAGAGAGAGAGATAGAGAGAGAGACAGCACTACCAGAGAGAGAGAGAGCACTGCCAGAGAGATTTATATCGAGAGAGAGCACTGAAAGAGAGAGAGAGGGAGAGAGCCCTGCCAGAGAGAGAGATATAGAGAGAGGGAGAGCACTGCCAGAGAGGGAGAGCACTGCCAGAGAGGGAGAGCACTGCCAGAGAGGGAGAGCACTGCCAGAGAGGGAGAGCACTGCCAGAGAGAGACATATATAGAGAAAGAGAGCACTGCTGGTGAGATAGAGGGAGAGAGAGAGCACTGCCAGAGAGAGATAGATAGAGAGAGAGGGAGAGAGCACTGCCAGAGCAATAGAGAGAGAGAGGGAGAGAGCACTGCCAGAGAGAGAGAGATAGAGACAGCACTGCCAGAGAGATAGAGAGAGACAGCACTGCCAGAGATAGAGAGAGCACTGCCAGAGATAGACACATATAGAGAAAGAGAGCACTGCTAGAGAGAGAGAGAGAGCACTGCCAGAGAGAGATAGATAGAAAGAGACAGCACTACCAGAGAGAGAGAGAGAGCACTGCCAGAGAGAGAGAGAGCACTGCCAGAGAGAGAGAGAGCACTGCGAGAGAGAGAGAGAGAGGGAGCCCTGCCAGAGAGAGAGAGATATAGAGAGAGGGAGAGCACTGCCAGAGAGAGATAGAGAGCGAGAGAGCACTGCCAGAGAGAGAGAGAGAGAGGTAGAGAGAGAGAGAGCACTGCGAGAGAGAGAGAGAGAGAGGGAGCCCTGCCAGAGAGAGAGAGATATAGAGAGAGGGAGAGCACTGCCAGAGAGAGATAGAGAGCGAGAGAGCACTGCCAGAGAGAGAGAGATAGAGAGAGAGAGAGAGCACTGCCAGAGAGAGAGATAGCGAGAGAGAGATGGATAGAGAAAGAGAGAGAGCACTGACAAATAGAGAGATAGAGAGAGAGAGAGCACTGCCAGAGAGAGAGAGATAGAGAGAGGGAGAGCACTGCCAGAGAGAGAGAGATAGAGAGAGAGCAATGCCAGAGAGTGAGAGATAGAGAGAGAGTTAGAGAGAGAGAGCACTGCCATAGTGGGAGAGATAGAGAGAGCCCTGCCAGAGAGGGTGAGATAGAGAGAGAGCACTGCCAGTGAGAGAGAGAGAGAGAGCACTGCCAGAGCGAGAGAGCATTGCCAGAGAGAGATATATATTTAGAGAGAGAGCACTGAAAGAGAGAGAGAGAGAGAGCCCTGCCAGAGAGAGAGATATAGAGAGAGGGAGACCACTGCCAGAGTGAGAGAGAGAGCACTGCCAGAGTGAGAGAGAGAGCACTGCCAGAGAGAGAGATATAGAGAGCGGGAGAGCACTGCCAGAGAGTGAGAGAGATAGAGAGAGAGAGCGCTGCCAGAGAGAGAGATAGATAGAGAGAGAGAGCACTGCCAGAGAAAGATATATATATATAGAGTGAGAGAGCACTGCCAGAGAGTGAGAGATAGAGAGAGAGAGCACTGCCGGAGAGGGAGAGAGAGTGTTAGAGAGAGAGGGAGAGAGAGCACTGCCAGAGAGAGATAGATAGAGAGAGCACTGCCAGAGAGTGAGAGATAGAGAGAGACAGCCCTGCCAGAGAGAGAGAAAGAGCACTGCCAGAGAGAGAGAGAGCCCTGCGAGAGAGAGAGAGAGATAGAGAGAGAGAGAGCACTGCCAGAGAGAGAGAGAGAGAGGTAGATAGAGAGAGAGAGCACTGCCAGAGAGGGAGAGAGAGAGTTAGAGAGTTATAGAGAGGGAGAGAGAGCCCTGCCAGAGAGGGAGAGATAGAGCACTGCCAGAGAGAGACATATGTAGAGAAAGAGAGCACTGCCAGAGAGAGAGGGAGCACTGCCAGAGATATATATATATATATATATTGAGAGAGCACTGCCAGAGAGAGACAGATAGAGAGGGAGAGACCACTGCCAGAGAGAGAGCACTGCCAGAGAGAGAGCTATATCGAGAGAGACTGCACTGCCAGAGAGAGGGATAGAGGGGGAGCACTGCCAGAGAGAGAGAGAGCACTGCCAGAGAGAGAGATATATATAGAGAGAGAGAGCTCTGCCAGAGAGTGAGAGATAGAGAGAGAGAGCACTGCTAGAGAGAGAGGGAGAGAGCACTGCCAGAGAGAGATATATAGAGAGAGAGGGAGAGAGCACTGCCAGAGAGATAGAGAGAGACAGCACTACCAGAGCGAGAGAGAGAGCACTGCCAGAGAGAGAGAGAGAGTGAACAATGCTAGAGAGAGAGAGAACACTGCCAGGGAGAGAGAGAGAAAGAGTGAGAGAACACTGCCAGGGAGAGAGAGAGCACTGCCAGAGAGTGAGAGATAGAGAGAAAGAGCACTACCAGAGAGAGAGAGAGCTCTGCCAGAGTGAGAGAGCACTGCCAGAGAGAAACATATATAGAGAAAGAGAGCACTGCTAGAGAGAGAGAGAGCACTGCCAGAGAGAGAGAGCACTGCCAGAGAGAGAGAGCACTGCCAGAGAGAGATAGTTAGAGAGAGAGGAAGAGAGCACTGCCAGAGAGATAGAGAGAGACAGCACTACCAGAGAGAGAGAGCACTGCCAGAGAGAGAGATACAGAGAGAGGGATAGCACAGCCAGAGAGAGATAGAAAGAGAGAGAGAGTGAGAGAGAGAAAGAGATAGCGAGAGAGATATATAGACAGAGAGAGAGAGAGAGAGCACTGCCAAAGAGAGAGATAAGGAGAGAAAGAGCACTGCCAGAGATAGATATAGAGAGAGGGAGAGCACTGCCAGAGAGAGAGAGAGAGATAGAGAGAGCACTGCCAGAGAGAGAGAGAGAGATAGAGAGAGCACTGCCAGAGAGTGAGAGATAGAGAGAAAGAGCACTGCCAGAGAGAGAGAGAGAGAGCCCTGCCAGAGAGAGAGATATAGAGAGAGGGAGAGCACTGCCGGAGGGAGAGAGAGCACTGCCAGAGAGAGACATATATAGAAAAAGAGAGCACTGCCAGAGAGAGAGAGAGGGAGAGAGAGAGGGAGAGAGCACTGCCAGAGAGAGAGAGATAGAGAGAGGCAGCACTACCAGAGAGAGAGAGCACTGCCAGAGAGAGAGATTTATATAGAGAGAGAGCACTGAAAGAGAGAGAGAGCACTGCCAGAGTGAGAGATGTAGAGAGAGAGAAAGAGCCCTGCCAGAGAGAGAGAGAGAGCACTGCCAGAGAGAGAGATAGAGAGAGAGACAGCACTACCAGAGAGAGAGAGAGCACTGCCAGAGAGATTTATATCGAGAGAGAGCACTGAAAGAGAGAGAGATATAGAGAGAGGGAGAGCACTGCCAGAGAGGGAGAGCACTGCCAGAGAGGGAGAGCACTGCCAGAGAGGGAGAGCACTGCCAGAGAGGGAGAGCACTGCCAGAGAGAGACATATATAGAGAAAGAGAGCACTGCTGGTGAGATAGAGGGAGAGAGAGAGCACTGCCAGAGAGAGATAGATAGAGAGAGAGGGGGAGAGCACTGCCAGAGCAATAGAGAGAGAGAGGGAGAGAGCACTGCCAGAGAGAGAGAGATAGAGACAGCACTGCCAGAGAGATAGAGAGAGACAGCACTGCCAGAGATAGAGAGAGCACTGCCAGAGAGAGACACATATAGAGAAAGAGAGCACTGCTAGAGAGATAGAGAGAGAGAGCACTGCCAGAGAGAGATAGATAGAAAGAGACAGCACTACCAGAGAGAGAGAGAGAGCACTGCCAGAGAGAGAGAGAGCACTGCCAGAGAGAGAGAGAGCACTGCCAGAGAGAGAGAGAGAGAGGGAGCCCTGCCAGAGAGAGAGAGATATAGAGAGCGAGAGAGCACTGCCAGAGAGAGAGAGAGAGAGATAGAGAGAGAGAGAGAGCACTGCCAGAGAGAGAGATAGCGAGAGAGAGATGGATAGAGAAAGAGAGAGAGCACTGACAAATAGAGAGATAGAGAGAGAGAGAGCACTGCCAGAGAGAGAGAGATAGAGAGAGGGAGAGCACTGCCAGAGAGAGAGAGATAGAGAGAGAGCAATGCCAGAGAGTGAGAGATAGAGAGAGAGTTAGAGAGAGAGAGCACTGCCATAGTGGGAGAGATAGAGAGAGCCCTGCCAGAGAGGGTGAGATAGAGAGAGAGCACTGCCAGTGAGAGAGAGAGAGTGCACTGCCAGAGCGAGAGAGCATTGCCAGAGAGAGATATATATTTAGAGAGAGAGCACTGAAAGAGAGAGAGAGAGCCCTGCCAGAGAGAGAGATATAGAGAGAGGGAGACCACTGCCAGAGTGAGAGAGAGAGCACTGCCAGAGTGAGAGATATAGAGAGCGGGAGAGCACTGCCAGAGAGTGAGAGAGATAGAGAGAGAGAGCGCTGCCAGAGAGAGAGATAGATAGAGAGAGAGAGCACTGCCAGAGAAAGATATATATATATAGAGTGAGAGAGCACTGCCAGAGAGTGAGAGATAGAGAGAGAGAGAGCACTGCCGGAGAGGGAGAGAGAGTGTTAGAGAGAGAGGGAGAGAGAGCACTGCCAGAGAGAGATAGATAGAGAGAGCACTGCCAGAGAGTGAGAGATAGAGAGAGACAGCCCTGCCAGAGAGAGAGAAAGAGCACTGCCAGAGAGAGAGAGAGAGATAGAGAGAGAGAGAGCACTGCCAGAGAGAGAGAGAGAGAGGTAGATAGAGAGAGAGAGCACTGCCAGAGAGGGAGAGAGAGAGTTAGAGAGTTATAGAGAGGGAGAGAGAGCCCTGCCAGAGAGGGAGAGATAGAGCACTGCCAGAGAGAGACATATGTAGAGAAAGAGAGCACTGCCAGAGAGAGAGGGAGCACTGCCAGAGAGATATATATATATATATATAGAGAGAGCACTGCCAGAGAGAGACAGATAGAGAGGGAGAGACCACTGCCAGAGAGAGAGCACTGCCAGAGAGAGAGCTATATCGAGAGAGACTGCACTGCCAGAGAGAGGGATAGAGGGGGAGCACTGCCAGAGAGAGAGAGAGCACTGCCAGAGAGAGAGATATATATAGAGAGAGAGAGCTCTGCCAGAGAGTGAGAGATAGAGAGAGAGAGCACTGCTAGAGAGAGAGGGAGAGAGCACTGCCAGAGAGTGAGAGATAGAGAGAGAGAGCACTGCTAGAGAGAGAGGGAGAGAGCACTGCCAGAGAGAGATATATAGAGAGAGAGGGAGAGAGCACTGCCAGAGAGATAGAGAGAGACAGCACTACCAGAGCGAGAGAGAGAGAGCACTGCCAGAGAGAGAGAGCACTGCCAGAGAGAGAGAGCCCTGCCAGAGAGAGAGATATATAGGGAGAGAGAGAGTACTGCCAGAGAGAGAGAGAGAGATAGAGAGATAGATAGAGAGAGCACTGCCAAAGAGAGAGGTAGAGAGAGAGAGAGCACTGCCAGAGAGAGAGAGAGAACACTGCCAGGGAGAGAGAGAGAAAGAGTGAGAGAACACTGCCAGAGAGTGAGAGATAGAGAGAAAGAGCACTGCCAGAGAGAGAGAGAGCCCTGCCAGAGAGAGAGATATAGAGAGAGGGAGAGAGCACTGCCAGAGAGAGAGATCTCGAGAGAGGGAGAGCACTGCCAGAGAGAGAGAGAGAGAGATAGAGAGTGAGAGAGCACTGCCAGAGAGAGAGAGATAGAGAGAGAGCACTGCCAGAGAGAGATAGAGAGAGAGCACTGCCAGAGAGTGAGAGATAGAGAGAAAGAGCACTGCCAGAGAGAGAGAGAGAGCCCTGTCAGAGAGAGAGATATAGAGAGAGGGAGTGCACTGCCGGAGAGAGAGAGTTAGAGAGAGGGAGAGCACTGCCGGAGAGACAGAGATAGAGAGAGAGAGCATTGCCAGAGAGAGAGAGCACTGCCAGAAAGAGAGAGAGTGAGGGAGATAGAGAGAGAGAGAGCACTGCCAGAGAGAGAGTTAGAGAGAGAAAGAGCACTGCCAGAGAGAGAGATATATAGAGAGAGAGAGAGCACTGCCAGAGAGTGAGAGATAGAGAGAAAGATCACTGCCAGAGAGAGAGATATAGAGAGAGGGAGAGCACTGCCAGAGATAGAGAGAGCACTGCCAGAGAGAGATAGTGAGAGAGGGAGAGAGCACTGCCAGAGAGAGAGAGAGCACTGCCAGAGAGAGAGAGAGCCCTGCCAGAGAGAGAGCACTGCCAGAGTGAGAGAGAGAGAGAGAGCACTGCCAGAGAGAGTGAACAATGCTAGAGAGAGAGAGAGCACTGCCAGGGAGAGAGAGAGAGTGAGAGAACACTGCCAGAGAGAGAGAGAGAGAACACTGCCAGGGAGAGAGAGAGAGAGAGCACTGGCAGAGAGAGGGAGAACACTGCCAGAGAGAGAGAGAACACTGAGAGAGAGAGTTAGAGAGTTAGAGAGAGAGAGAGAGCACTGCCAGAGGGATGGAGAGAGACAGAGAGAGTTAGAGAGGGAGAGAGAGAGAGCACTGCCAGAGAGGGAGAGATAGAGAGAGAGAGATAGATAGATAGATAGAGAGAGGGCGAGATAGGGCACTGCCAGAAAGAGAGAGATAATTACAGAGAGAGAGAGCACAGCCAGAGTGAGAGATGTAGAGAGAGAGAAAGAGCACTGCCAGAGAGAGAGAGAGCCCTGCCAGAGAGAGAGATATCGAGAGAGGGAGAGCACTGCCGGAGAGACAGAGATAGAGAGAGAGAGAGAGCACTGCCAGAGGGAGAGAGATAGAGAGAGAGAGAGCACTGCCAGAAAGAGAGAGAGTGAGGAAGATAGATAGAGAGAGAGAGAGAGAGCACTGCCAGAGAGAGAGTTAGAGAGAGAGAGAGCACTGCCAGAGAGAGAGTTAGAGAGAGAAAGAGCACTGCCAGAGAGAGTGATATAGAGAGAGGGAGAGAGCACTGCCAGAGAGTGAGAGATAGAGAGAAAGAGCACTGCCAGAGAGAGAGAGAGAGCCCTGCCAGAGAGAGAGAGCACTGCCAGAGAGAGATTGATAGAGAGAGAGGGGGAGAGAGCACTGCCAGAGAGAGTGAGACAGAGAGAGACAGCACTACCAGAGAGAGAGAGAGAGCTCTGCAAGAGTGAGAGAGCACTGCCAGAGAGAAACATATATAGAGAAAGAGAGCACTGCTAGAGAGAGTGAGAGAACACACTGCCAGGGAGAGAGAGAGAGAGAGCACTGGCAGAGAGAGGGAGAACACTGCCAGAGAGAGAGAGAACACTGAGAGAGAGATGGGGAGAGAGAGAGAGAGTTAGAGAGAGAGAGAGCACTGCCAGAGGGATAGAGAGAGACAGAGAGAGTTAGAGAGGGAGAGAGAGAGAGCACTGCCAGAGAGGGAGAGAGAGAGAGATCGATAGAGAGAGGGCGAGATAGAGCACTGCCAGAAAGAGAGAGAGAATTACAGAGAGAGAGAGCACAGCCAGAGTGAGAGATGTAGAGAGAGAGAAAGAGCACTGCCAGAGAGAGAGCCCTGCCAGAGAGAGAGATATCGAGAGAGGGAGAGCACTGCCGGAGAGACAGAGATAGAGAGAGAGAGAGCACTGCCAGAGGGAGAGAGATAGAGAGAGAGAGAGAGCACTGCCAGAAAGAGAGAGAGTGAGGGAGATAGATAGAGAGAGCACTGCCAGAGAGAGAGTTAGAGAGAGAGAGAGCACTGCCAGAGAGAGAGATATAGAGAGAGAGAGAGAGCACTGCCAGAGAGTGAGAGATAGAGAGAAAGAGCACTGCCAGAGAGAGAGAGAGAGCCCTGCCAGAGAGAGAGAGATAGAGAGAGAGAGAGAGCACTGCCAGAGAGAGATAGATAGAGAGAGAGAGAGAGGGAGAGAGCACTGCCAGAGATAGCGAGACAGAGAGAGACAGCACTACCAGAGAGAGAGAGAGAGAGCTCTGCCAGAGTGAGAGAGCACTGCCAGAGTGAGACATATATAGAGAAAGAGAGCACTGCTAGAGAGAGAGAGAGCACTGCCAGAGAGAGATAGTTAGAGAGAGAGGAAGAGAGCACTGCCAGAGAGATAGAGAGAGACAGCACTACCAGAGAGAGAGAGAGCACTGCCAGAGAGAGAGAGAGAGAGAGCACTGGCAGAGAGAAACATATATAGAGAAAGAGCACTGCTAGAGAGAGAGAGAGAGAGAGAGCACTGCTAGAGAGAGAGAGAGCACTGCCAGAGAGAGATAGTTAGAGAGAGAGGAAGAGAGCACTGCCAGAGAGAGATAGAGAGAGAGAGCACTGCCAGAGGGAGAGAGATAGAGAGAGAGAGCACTGCCAGAAAGAGAGAGAGTGAGGGAGATAGAGAGAGAGCACTGCCAGAGAGAGAGTTAGAGAGAGAAAGAGCACTGCCAGAGAGAGAGATATATAGAGAGAGAAAGATCACTGCCAGAGAGAGAGATATAGAGAGAGGGAGAGCACTGCCAGAGATAGAGAGAGAGAGAGAGCACTGCCAGAGAGAGATAGTGAGAGAGGGAGACAGCACTGCCAGAGTGAGAGAGAGAGCACTGCCAGAGAGAGAGAGAGCACTGCCAGAGAGAGAGGGAGCACTGCCAGAGAGAGAGAGCCCTGCCAGAGAGAGAGCACTGCCAGAGTGAGAGAGAGAGAGAGAGAGAGCACTGCCAGAGAGAGTGAACAATGCTAGAGAGAGAGAGAACACTGCCAGGGAGAGAGAGAGAGTGAGAGAACACTGCCAGAGAGAGAGAGAGAGAACACTGCCAGGGAGAGAGAGAGAGAGAGCACTGGCAGAGAGAGGGAGAACACTGCCAGAGAGAGAGAGAACACAGAGAGAGTTAGAGAGAGAGAGAGAGCACTGCCAGAGGGATGGAGAGAGACAGAGAGAGTTAGAGAGGGAGAGAGAGAGAGCACTGCCAGAGAGGGAGAGATAGAGAGAGAGAGATAGATAGAGAGAGGGCGAGATAGAGCACTGCCAGAAAGAGAGAGAGAATTACAGAGAGAGAGAGCACAGCCAGAGTGAGAGATGTAGAGAGAGAGAAAGAGCACTGCCAGAGAGAGAGAGAGCCCTGCCAGAGAGAGAGATATCGAGAGAGGGAGAGCACTGCCGGAGAGACAGAGATAGAGAGAGAGAGAGAGCACTGCCAGAGGGAGAGAGATAGAGAGAGAGAGAGCACTGCCAGAAAGAGAGAGAGTGAGGAAGATAGATAGAGAGAGAGAGAGAGAGAGAGCACTGCCAGAGAGAGAGTTAGAGAGAGAAAGAGCACTGCCAGAGAGAGTGATATAGAGAGAGGGAGAGAGCACTGCCAGAGAGTGAGAGATAGAGAGAAAGAGCACTGCCAGAGAGAGAGAGAGAGAGAGCCCTGCCAGAGAGAGAGAGAGAGCATTGCCAGAGAGAGATAGATAGAGAGAGAGAGGGGGAGAGAGCACTGCCAGAGAGAGTGAGACAGAGAGAGACAGCACTACCAGAGAGAGAGAGAGAGCTCTGCAAGAGTGAGAGAGCACTGCCAGAGAGAGACATATATAGAGAAAGAGAGCACTGCTAGAGAGAGAGAGAGAGCACTGCCAGAGAGATAGAGAGAGACAGCACTACCAGAGAGAGAGAGAGCACTGCCAGGGAGAGAGAGAGAGAGAGCACTGGCAGAGAGAGAGAGAACACTTCCAGAGAGAGAGAGAACACTGAGGGAGAGATGGGGAGAGAGAGAGTTAGAGAGAGAGAGAGCACTGCCAGAGGGATAGAGAGAGACAGAGAGAGTTAGAGAGGGAGAGAGAGAGAGCACTGCCAGAGAGGGAGAGATAGAGAGAGAGAGATCGATAGATAGAGAGAGGGCGAGATAGAGCACTGCCAGAAAGAGAGAGAGAATTACAGAGAGAGAGAGCACAGCCAGAGTGAGAGATGTAGAGAGAGAGAAAGAGCACTGCCAGAGAGAGAGCCCTGCCAGAGAGAGAGATATCGAGAGAGGGAGAGCACTGCCGGAGAGACAGAGATAGAGAGAGAGAGAGAGAGCACTGCCAGAGGGAGAGAGATAGAGAGAGAGAGAGCACTGCCAGAAAGAGAGAGAGTGAGGGAGATAGATAGAGAGAGAGAGAGAGCACTGCCAGAGAGAGAGTTAGAGAGAGAAAGAGCACTGCCAGAGAGAGAGATATAGAGAGAGAGAGCACTGCCAGAGAGTGAGAGATAGAGAGAAAGAGCACTGCCAGAGAGAGAGAGAGAGCCCTGCCAGAGAGAGAGAGATAGAGAGAGAGAGAGAGCACTGCCAGAGAGAGATAGATAGAGAGAGAGAGAGAGCTCTGCCAGAGTGAGCGAGACAGAGAGAGACAGCACTACCAGAGAGAGAGAGAGAGAGCTCTGCCAGAGTGAGAGAGCACTGCCAGAGAGAAACATATATAGAGAGAGAGCACTGCCAGAGAGAGAGATATAGAGAGAGGGATAGCACAGCCAGAGAGAGATAGAAAGAGAGAGAGAGTGAGAGAGAGAAAGAGATAGCGAGAGAGATATATAGACAGAGAGAGAGAGAGAGAGCACTGCCAAAGAGAGAGATAAGGAGAGAAAGAGCACTGCCAGAGAGAGATATAGAGAGAGGGAGAGCACTGCCAGAGAGAGAGAGAGAGATAGAGAGAGCACTGCCAGAGAGTGAGAGATAGAGAGAAAGAGCACTGCCAGAGAGAGAGAGAGCCCTGCCAGAGAGAGAGCACTACCAGAGAGAGAGAGAGAGAAAGAGAGCACTGCTAGAGAGAGAGAGAGCACTGCCAGAGAGAGATAGTTAGAGAGAGAGGAAGAGAGCACTGCCAGAGAGATCGAGAGAGACAGCACTACCAGAGAGAGAGAGAGCACTGCCAGAGAGAGAGATACAGAGAGAGGGATAGCACAGCCAGAGAGAGATAGAAAGAGAGAGAGAGTGAGAGAGAGAAAGAGATAGCGAGAGAGATATATAGACAGAGAGAGAGAGAGAGAGCACTGCCAAAGAGAGAGATAGGGAGAGAAAGAGCACTGCCAGAGAGAGATATAGAGAGAGGGAGAGCACTGCCAGAGAGAGAGAGAGAGATAGAGAGAGCACTGCCAGAGAGTGAGAGATAGAGAGAAAGAGCACTGCCAGAGAGAGAGAGAGAGAGCCCTGCCAGAGAGAGAGATATAGAGAGAGGGAGAGCACTGCCGGAGGGAGAGAGAGCACTGCCAGAGAGAGACATATATAGAAAAAGAGAGCACTGCCAGAGAGAGAGAGAGGGAGAGAGAGAGGGAGAGAGCACTGCCAGAGAGAGAGAGATAGAGAGAGGCAGCACTACCAGAGAGAGAGAGCACTGCCAGAGAGAGAGATTTATATAGAGAGAGAGCACTGAAAGAGAGAGAGCACTACCAGAGTGAGAGATGTAGAGAGAGAGAAAGAGCCCTGCCAGAGAGAGAGAGAGAGAGAGCACTGCCAGAGAGAGAGAGATAGAGAGAGAGACAGCACTACCAGAGAGAGAGAGAGCACTGCCAGAGAGATTTATATCGAGAGAGAGCACTGAAAGAGAGAGAGAGGGAGAGAGCCCTGCCAGAGAGAGAGATATAGAGAGAGGGAGAGCACTGCCAGAGAGGGAGAGCACTGCCAGAGAGGGAGAGCACTGCCAGAGAGGGAGAGCACTGCCAGAGAGGGAGAGCACTGCCAGAGAGAGACATATATAGAGAAAGAGAGCACTGCTGGTGAGATAGAGGGAGAGAGAGAGCACTGCCAGAGAGAGATAGATAGAGAGAGAGGGAGAGAGCACTGCCAGAGCGATAGAGAGAGAGAGGGAGAGAGCACTGCCAGAGAGAGAGAGATAGAGACAGCACTGCCAGAGAGATAGAGAGAGACAGCACTGCCAGAGATAGAGAGAGCACTGCCAGAGAGAGACACATATAGAGAAAGAGAGCACTGCTAGAGAGATAGAGAGAGAGAGCACTGCCAGAGAGAGATAGATAGAAAGAGACAGCACTACCAGAGAGAGAGAGAGAGAGCACTGCCAGAGAGAGAGAGAGCACTGCGAGAGAGAGAGAGAGAGAGGGAGCCCTGCCAGAGAGAGTGATATATAGAGAGAGGGAGAGCACTGCCAGAGAGAGATAGAGAGCGAGAGAGCACTGCCAGAGAGAGAGAGAGAGAGAGATAGAGAGAGAGAGAGCACTGCCAGAGAGAGAGATAGTGAGAGAGAGATGGATAGAGAAAGAGAGAGAGCACTGACAAATAGAGAGATAGAGAGAGAGAGAGCACTGCCAGAGAGAGAGAGATAGAGAGAGGGAGAGCACTGCCAGAGAGAGATAGAAAGAGAGAGAGAGTGAGAGAGAGAAAGAGATAGCGAGAGAGATATATAGACAGAGAGAGAGAGAGAGAGAGCACTGCCAAAGAGAGAGATAGGGAGAGAAAGAGCACTGCCAGAGAGAGATATAGAGAGAGGGAGAGCACTGCCAGAGAGAGAGAGATAGAGAGAGCACTGCCAGAGAGTGAGAGATAGAGAGAAAGAGCACTGCCAGAGAGAGAGAGAGAGAGCCCTGCCAGAGAGAGAGATATAGAGAGAGGGAGAGCACTGCCGGAGGGAGAGAGAGCACTGCCAGAGAGAGACATATATAGAAAAAGAGAGCACTGCCAGAGAGAGAGAGAGGGAGAGAGCACTGCCAGAGAGAGAGAGATAGAGAGAGGCAGCACTACCAGAGAGAGAGAGCACTGCCAGAGAGAGAGATTTATATAGAGAGAGAGCACTGAAAGAGAGAGAGCACTACCAGAGTGAGAGATGTAGAGAGAGAGAAAGAGCCCTGCTAGAGAGAGAGAGAGAGAGAGCACTGCCAGAGAGAGAGAGATAGAGAGAGAGACAGCACTACCAGAGAGAGAGAGAGCACTGCCAGAGAGATTTATATCGAGATAGAGCACTGAAAGAGAGAGAGAGGGAGAGAGCCCTGCCAGAGAGAGAGATATAGAGAGAGGGAGAGCAGTGCCAGAGAGGGAGAGCACTGCCAGAGAGGGAGAGCACTGCCAGAGAGGGAGAGCACTGCCAGAGAGGGAGAGCACTGCCAGAGAGAGACATATATAGAGAAAGAGAGCACTGCTGGTGAGATAGAGGGAGAGAGAGAGCACTGCCAGAGAGAGATAGATAGAGAGAGAGGGAGAGAGCACTGCCAGAGCGATAGAGAGAGAGAGGGAGAGAGCACTGCCAGAGAGAGAGAGATAGAGACAGCACTGCCAGAGAGATAGAGAGAGACAGCACTGCCAGAGATAGAGAGAGCACTGCCAGAGAGAGACACATATAGAGAAAGAGAGCACTGCTAGAGAGATAGAGAGAGAGAGCACTGCCAGAGAGAGATAGATAGAAAGAGACAGCACTACCAGAGAGAGAGAGAGAGCACTGCCAGAGAGAGAGAGAGCACTGCCAGAGAGAGAGAGAGCACTGCGAGAGAGAGAGAGAGGGAGCCCTGCCAGAGAGAGAGATATATAGAGAGAGGGAGAGCACTGCCAGAGAGAGATAGAGAGCGAGAGAGCACTGCCAGAGAGAGAGAGAGAGAGAGATAGAGAGAGAGAGAGCACTGCCAGAGAGAGAGATAGTGAGAGAGAGATGGATAGAGAAAGAGAGAGAGCACTGACAAATAGAGAGATAGAGAGAGAGAGAGCACTGCCAGAGAGAGAGAGATAGAGAGAGGGAGAGCACTGCCAGAGAGAGAGAGATAGAGAGAGAGCAATGCCAGAGAGTGAGAGATAGAGAGAGAGTTAGAGAGAGAGAGCACTGCCATAGTGGGAGAGATAGAGAGAGCCCTGCCAGAGAGGGTGAGATAGAGAGAGAGCACTGCCAGAGAGAGAGAGAGAGAGCACTGCCAGAGCGAGAGAGCATTGCCAGAGAGAGATATATATTTAGAGAGAGAGCACTGAAAGAGAGAGAGAGAGAGAGCCCTGCCAGAGAGAGAGATATAGAGAGAGGGAGACCACTGCCAGAGTGAGAGAGAGAGCACTGCCAGAGTGAGAGAGAGAGCACTGCCAGAGTGAGAGATATAGAGAGCGGGAGAGCACTGCCAGAGAGTGAGAGAGATAGAGAGAGAGAGCGCTGCCAGAGAGAGAGATAGATAGAGAGAGAGAGCACTGCCAGAGAGAGATATATATATATATAGAGAGAGAGCACTGCCAGAGAGTGAGAGATAGAGAGAGAGAGCACTGCCGGAGAGGGAGAGAGAGAGATAGAGAGAGAGAGAGAGAGAGAGCACTGCCAGAGAGGGAGAGAGAGCACTGCCAGAGAGAGATAGATCGAGAGAGCACTGCCAGAGAGTGAGAGATAGAGAGAGACAGCCCTGCCAGAGAGAGAGAAAGAGCACTGCCAGAGAGAGAGTGAGAGAGAGAGCCCTGCGAGAGAGAGAGAGATAGAGAGAGAGCACTGCCAGAGAGAGAGAGAGAGAGGTAGATAGAGAGAGAGAGCACTGCCAGAGAGGGAGAGAGTTAGAGATTTATAGAGAGAGAGAGAGAGCCCTGCCAGAGAGGGAGAGATAGAGCACTGCCAGAGAGAGACATATGTAGAGAAAGAGAGCACTGCCAGAGAGAGAGGGAGCACTGCCAGAGAGAGATATATATATAGAGAGAGCACTGCCAGAGAGAGACAGATAGAGAGGGAGAGACCACTGCCAGAGAGTAAGAGAGCACTGCCAGAGAGAGAGAGATATATATATAGAGAGAGGGCACTGCCAGAGAGAGACAGATAGAGAGGGCGAGACCACTGCCAGAGAGAGAGAGAGCACTGCCAGAGCGAGAGATATATAGAGAAAGACTGCACTGCCAGAGAGAGAGATATATATATAGAGAGAGAGCACTGCTAGAGAGAGACAGATAGAGAGGGAGAGACCACTGCCAGAGAGAGAGAGAGCACTGCCAGAGAGAGAGATGTATCGAGAGAGACTGCACTGCCAGAGAGAGGGATAGAGGGGAAGCACTGCCAGAGAGAGAGAGAGTACTGCCAGAGAGAGAGAGATAATTGTAGAGAGAGGACTGCCAGAGAGAGACAGATAGAGAGGGAGAGACCACTGCCAGAGAGAGAGAGAGAGCACTGCCAGAGAGAGATATATATAGAGAAAGACTGCACTGCCAGAGAGAGAGATAGAGGGGGAGCACTGCCAGAGAGATAGAGAGAGAGACTGCCAGAGGGAGATCGATCGAGAGAGAGAGAGCACTGCCAGAGAGAGAGAGAGAGAGCACTGCCAGAGAGAGATAGAGATTGAGAGAGCACTGCCAGAGAGAGAGAGTGATAGAAATAGAGATAGAGAGAGCACTGCCAGAGAGAGAGAGAGAGCACTGCCAGAGAGAGAGAGAGAGCACTGCCAGGGAGATAGAGATGGAGAGAGAGCACTGCCAGGGAGAGAAAGATAGAGAGAGAGCACTGCCAGAGAGAGAGAGATATATATAGTGGGAGGGCGAACGCTGCCGGAGGGAGGGCAAGCGAGATGGCAGCACTGGCACACAGTGAGGAGGCACTGGCACAGAGAGAGGGGGGGTCACGAGTGCAGAGAGGGTACTCTGGCACAGAGAGGGGGGGCACTGGCGCTGAGAGGGAGAGGGTACTCTGGCACAGAGAGAGGGGGGCGCTGGCACAGAGGGTGAGCAGAACTGGCAAAAGAGGGAGATCCTGCACTGGCATAGAGAACAAGTACTGGCACAGAGATGGGGCAGCACTGGCACAGGGAGGAAGAGAGAGAGCACTGGCAGAGGGAGATGGCCGCACTGACAGTGGGGAGGGCAGCTTTGGCAGGGAGAGAAAGAGCACTGGCCGAGAGAGGGGACAGCACTGGCCGAGAGAGGGGACAGCACTGGCCGAGAGAGGGGACAGCACTGGCAGAGAGAGGGGGCAGCACTGGCAGGGGTTAGGGCACCAAAGGGCAGAACTGACAAAGAGAGGGCCGCACTGACAGAGGGAGGGTCCACCCTGGCAGAGGGAGGGGGCAGCACTGTCAGGGAGCAAGAGAGCACTGGCAGAGAGAGAGGCAGCACTGGCAGCGGAGGGGGCAGCACTAGCAGAGGGAAAGGCAGCACTGGATGTAGTAGAGGGAGGGGACAGTTTAAGTATAACTCTAACAAAATGAAGCAGTTTAACAGTTGAACAATCTTTCAACATGAAAAGAAACAACTCTAACTTATCACTCTTTTAGTTTCAAATAAGCAACCTTCTTACAGACTTATAACCCACTTTGAATATAGTTAGCAATTATAAATATACTTGCTATAACAAGTGTTGACAACCTTGGAGTTTTCAGAGAGATATAGAGCTTTCAGAATCCTGCAAAAATACCCTAACTTCAACTGGAATAGCCAAATCCCAACTCCTTTCTACAAAAACCTGTTTATTCGACTATCCAGGACTGCACAGAAACCACAACATCACATGACACTTCAATCACTATCGTCTGAAATCCCAGGGGAACTTCAGAAAACAAAAGTATACTTAACATAGCCACTTGCAAGGTTGAAATGAGTAATTACTTTGCTTTCCCAACATTTGAGCTGTATTCCTTCCATACATACTGGGTTGTGAACGAAACCCAATACGTCGCTCAAACGAGCCTCCCACCCATTGACACTTCTTGCTGCCTTGGAAAAGCAGCAGCATAATTAAGAAACCCACGCACCCCGGACATACTCTCTTCCACCTTCTTCCATTGGGAAAAAGATACAAAAGTCTGAAGGACATGTACCAACCGACTTAAGAACAGCTTCTTCCCTGCTGCCTTCAGAATTTTGAATGGACCTACCTCGCATTAAGTTGATCTTTCTCTACACCCTAACTATGACTGTAACACTATATTCTGCATTCTCTCCTTCTCATGAACGGTATGCTTTGTCTGTATAGTGCGCAAGGAATAATACTTTTCACTGTATACCAATACATATGACAACAATAAATCAAAGACTACTTGTAGAATAAAGCTGAAATTTAAAACATTTTCCTGAAACATAAAAAAAATCACTCAAACCTACCGTTATCTCAGTAGGGGGTTATAAGTTCATAGTTTAACAGCATATTAAAGGTGTGTATTAAAGGATTACCTTTAATACACATGACTGCTTAGTTTTGGAGAAGATTAAGAGCTTGAGTGGATTTAAATATTGTTTTGAATGGGCTTTCATTAATTGGGGCTCTTGTTTACTATAGTAAATACTGTAATAGACATTTAGAACATCATTTTCTTTCACCTCTGCATTGCTCCTGATTTTTTCCCACAGTAGATTTGGCATTGAAGGTATAAGGGAAAAGGGTAATGGGTTGCTGGGGAGGAGCTTGCATTAGTTGGCATTAGTTGGCGTGAAGTTGGATGAGGGGCCATGACTTGGCATTAAGTTAGCATGGGGGATATGAGAGGCCATGATGGATGGAGGGTGGGGGCATGGGAGCACTTTAGAAGGAAGAATAAAGGAGCTGAATATTATTTAAATGGAGAAAGACTGCAGAAAACTGCAGCACAGAGGGATTTGGGGTCTTCATGCATAAATCACAAAAAGCGAGCATGCAAGTTCAGCAGGTAATAGGCAAGGGAAATGGAATGTAGGCTTTTATTTCAAAGAAAATGGAGTATAAAAATATGAAAGAGTTTTTAAACTATCCAAGGCACTAGTTAGACCACACTTGGAATATTATGAACAGTTTTGGTCCCCTTATCTATGGAAGGATATACTGGCATTGGAATCCAACCAGAGAAGGTTCACTTAGGTTGATCCCAGGGTACGGAGGGATTTTCTAATGAGGAAAGGCTACGTGGGTGGGGCCTGAACTCATTGGAGTTTAGAAGAATTAAAGGTGACCTTATGGAGACATATGGGATTCTCAGGGGGCTTGACAGAATATTATTAACTAGAAAGAGTGCAGAAAAGATTTACTAGGATGCTACCGGGATTTGATGGTTTGAGTTATAAGGAGAAGTTGAATAGACTGGGACTTTTCTCCATGGAGCGTAGGAGACTTAGGGATGAACTTATAGAGGTCTATAAAATAATGAGGGGCATAGATCAGCGAGATAGTCAACATCTTTTCCCAAAGGTAGGGGAGTCTAAAACTAGAGGGCATAGATTTAAGGTGAGAGGGGAGAGATACAAAAGGGTCCAGAGAGGCAATTCTTTCACAGGGTGGTGAGTGTCTGAAACAAGATGTTAAAGGTAGTAGTAGAGGCGGGTGAAATTTTGCCTTTTCAAAAGCATTTAGACAGGTACATGGGTAAGAGGGATATGGGCCAAACGCGGGCAATTGGGACTAGCTTAGTGGTTATAAAAAAGGACGGCATGGACAAGTTGGGTCAACGGGCCTGTTTCCATAATGGAAACCTCTATGACCTCTATGAGATGTTGAGAGGTTGTTTCACCTTGTGGCAGAGTCTAGGACTAGAGGGCATAACAAAGAACAAAGGACAAAGAACAGTACAGCACAGGAAACAGGCCCTTCGGCCCTCCAAGCCTGTGCCGCTCCTTGGTCCAACTAGACCAATCGTTTGTATCCCTCCATTCCCAGGCTGCTCATGTGACTATCCAGGCAAGTCTTAAACGATGTCAGCGTGCCTGCCTCCACCACCCTACTTGGCAGCGCATTCCAGGCCCCCACCACCCTCTGTGTAAAAAACGTCCCTCTGATGTCTGAGTTATACTTCGCCCCTCTCACCTTGAGCCCGTGACCCCTCGTGATCGTCACCTCCGACCTGGGAAAAAGCTTCCCACTGTTCACCCTATCTATACCCTTCATAATCTTGTATACCTCTATTAGATCTCCCCTCATTCTCCGTCTTTCCAAGGAGAACAACCCCAGTCTACCCAATCTCTCCTCATAGCTAAGACCCTCCATACCAGGCAACATCCTGGTAAACCTTCTCTGCACTCTCTCCAATGCCTCCACGTCCTTCTGGTAGTGTGGCGACCAGAACTGGACGCAGTACTCCAAATGTGGCCTAACCAGCGTTCTATACAGCTGCATCATCAGACTCCAGCTTTTATACTCTATACCCCGTCCTATAAAGGCAAGCATACCATATGCCTTCTTCACCACCTTCTCCACCTGTATTGCCACCTTCAAGGATTTGTGGACTTGCACACCTAGGTCCCTCTGTGTTTCTATACTCCTGATGACTCTGCCATTTATTGTATAACTCCTCCCTACATTATTTCTTCCAAAATGCATCACTTCGCATTTATCCGGATTAAATTCCATCTGCCACCTCTCCGCCCAATTTTCCAGCCTATCTATATCCTGCTGTATTGCCCGACAATGCTCTTCGCTATCCGCAATTCCAGCCATCTTCGTGTCAACCGCAAACTTGCTGATTACACCAGTTACACCTTCTTCCAAATCATTTATATATATCACAAATAGCAGAGGTCCCAGTACAGAGCCCTGCGGAACACCACTGGTCACAGACCTCCAGCCGGAAAAAGACCCTTCGACCACTACCCTCTGTCTCCTATGGCCAAGCCAGTTCTCCACCCATCTAGCCACTTCTCCTTGTATCCCATGAGCCTTAACCTTCTTAACCAACCTGCCATGTGGGACTTTGTCAAATGCCTTACTGAAATCCATATAGACGACATCCACGGCCCTTCCTCCATCAACCGTTTTTGTCACTTCCTCAAAAAACTCCACCAAATTTGTAAGGCACGACCTCCCTCTCACAAAACCATGCTGTCTGTCACTAATGAGATTGTTCCGTTCTAAATGCACATACATCCTGTCTCTAAGAATCCTCTCCAACAACTTCCCCACCACGGACGTCAAGCTCACCGGCCTATAATTTCCTGGGTTATCCCTGCTACCCTTCTTAAACAACGGCATAATCTCAGAATAAGGGGTTGCCCACTTAAGACAGAGAGGAGGAGGAATTTCTTCTCTCAGGGTTGTGAATCTGTGGAATTCTTTTTACCGCAGAGGGCTGTGGAGGCTGGGTCGTTAAGTATGTTGGAGGCTGGGTCGTTAAGTATGTTCAAGGCTGAGATAGATAGATTTTTAATCAGTAAGGGAATCAAGAATTATGGGGAGAAGGTGGGAAAGCGGAGTTGAAGATTATATCAGATCAGTCATGATCTCATTCAATGGTGCATAAGACTCGATGGACCGAATGACCTACTCCTGTCCCTGCATCTTATGGTCAATCCCCTCCCTCCCCCCTCCCAGAGCAAAGATCCCACTATTCAGTTGAATTTCTCACGAGATGGGCACAGGCAAGTCGGAGATTTCCGGACTTGAGCTACTTAAAGCAGGAGTAAAGACTCGGGCTGTGCCCCTATTTATAATGCTAAGGATCCCGTGTGTCAATTTAGTGACCTTTCCGATTTGATCTTCGGCCTTCAAAGACTTCTGTATGAACACCCACAGGCCTCCCTGCTCATCCGCCTCATTTAAAATTATACCATTTACTTCATGTTGTCACTGCTCATTCTTCAGCAACATTTGGTAATTATATAGCATCTTGAATGTAGGAAAATGTATTTCACAGGCATGTTATTGGACAAAATTTGACATTGACCTCCTTAAGGAGGCAAAGAGAAAGGTACAACAATAACCATTGCAGATTTTAATTTATAGTCTGGAAAAGTCAGATGAGGAAAGTTAGCCTGGATGAGGAGTTAATTGAATGTTTTCGGGATAGTTTCTTAGAGTAGCATGTTCTGGGGCCAACCAGAGAGCAGGTTCTACTAGATCTGATGTTGTGCAACGAGATGGGATTAATTAATGAACTCATAGTGAAGGCACCCCTCGGTAGCAGTGACCATAATATGATTGAATTTTACATTCAATGTGATGGAGAGAGGAGTGGGTCTGTGACTATCGCCGGAATTCTACAGCCACACGGAATTGGAGCGGATGAGGAGCAGACCACGAAAATGTCCGTTGACCTTGGGCAGGAATTTCTGGTCTCGTTCGAGCGAGGCCATAAAATCCTGCCTTATGTTTTTTAAACTTAAATAGGAACAATTGTGAGGGCATGAAAGCTCAGCTGGCTAAAGTGAATTGGCAAATTAGATCCAGGGATTGGTCAATAGTGATGCCATGGCAAATAGTTAAGGATATATGTCAGAATGCACAGAATAGATACATTCCAACGAGTAAGAAAAAGTCCAAGGGACGGACACACCATCCATGGTTAACTGGAAAGGTTAAAGATAGCAGCAAACTTAAAGAAAAAGCATATCATTGTGCAAAGGCAGGTGGCAGATCAGAAGTGTGGGCAGAATATAAGGAACAGCAAAAGATGACTAAAACATTAATAAGGAGGAAAAAATTAGAATGCAAGAGAAAGCTAACCAGAAATATAAAAACAGATAGCAAGAGTTTTTATAAAGAAAACAGTAAATAAATTGAACACATTGAGAAATGAGAAGTTATAGCAGGACACTTGGATAAACTCAAGATAATCAGGCAAAGTCAACATGGTTTTGTGCAAGGGAAATAGTATTTAAACAATTTATTAGTGTTGTTCTTTGAGGAACTACATTGTGCTGTGGATAAAGGGGAACCTGTGGATATGCTGTACTTAGATTCCAAAAGGCATTTGACGATGTGCCACATCAAAGGTTATTGCAGAAAATAAAGCTCATGATGCAAGGGGTAACATATTGGCAGGGTTTGAAGATTGGCTGGCTAACAGGAGGCTGAGAATTGGCATAATTACGTCTTTTTCAAGTTGGCAAAATGTGACAAGTGGTGTGCCACAGGGATCAGTGCTGGAGCCTGAATTGTTCACAATTTTATACAAGTGACTTGAATGAAGGGACCAAAGGTATGGTTGTTAAATTTGCAGATGACACAAAGATAGGTAGGAAAGTAAGGTGTAACTAGGTCATACGGAGGCTATAGAATGGTGCCTGGTGGGCAGTGCCAGGGCGTGAGGTGAGCACTGCCAGGGTGGCACTGCCCCATGGGCACTGTCCAGTCATGCCCTCCACCCCCGGGGGCTTCAATGGTCTCTGATTCCACCCCCCGCATGGCTATCACATCTGGTCCCTGTTGGTGGGGACCATAAGTGATTCTCGATGGGGGCATTGGTGATGCTGATGAGGGTGGTGTTGGTGATGATGGAGATAGTGGCAGTGCTGGTGGTGATGGCATTGCTGATGGCGATGGCGGTGGGATGTCTGCTTGAACTGCTGCAATCCTCCATTTAATGGTGTATCCACAATGGTAGTGGGTAAGGAATTCCAGGACATTGAGCCAATGAAATGAAGTCACAGTGAACTATGCCTGGGTTGGGAAGTTTGTGCCACTCATTCAAAGGGGAAATTGTGGTTGATTCCTATGATATTGCTGCTCTTGTGCTTCTTAGTAGTAGAGGTTCCAGGGGAAGGAATTAGTGTCAACGTAAGCTTGGTCAGTTCCAACAGTACAACACTGAGATAGGAAATTCTGCAGCCACTGTCTGTTGGTGGTAACGAGGTTAGTTATTGACTTAAGTAGCAGGGGTACTGTCCAAGCAGACAGTTCAGTCTCGGATGGTGTCGAGTTTCTAGTGTTGTTGGACTGCATCCATCCACTTGAGTGGTCAGTATCCAGTCACACTCCTGACTTGAGCATCACAAATAGTGGAGAGGTTCTGACAGAGCAATAATTGACCTGTAGCATCAGGAACAATCTTCCTTTATACCAACCATGTCCAGCCATGGCAGAGTTTTCCTTTTGACCACAATTGATCTCGATTTTACTGGGACTTCTTCTTGCGCTTGCTCAGATGCTGCTCTGCTTTTGAGGCAGATAGAGTCGTCCCTGCTCTGCCATTTAATTTGTGTCCATGCCTAGACTGTGGCCTGGTCCAAATCTGAGTGGTTTCAGCAGTAGTACAGAGGTTGGCAACCTGTGCATGTGACTCCCTGGAGTCTGACGTACCTGTTTCAAACAGCTCCCGAATATTGACTGACTGAGGTTTCAGGAAGTTGCCCCCACTAACCTGATCCCAATGCTGAAACATTAAAAAATATCAGTGACCTAAAAGTTCCAGTCTGTCAGATACTTTTGATGTGGAGATGCCGGCGTTGGACTGGGGTAAACACAGTAAGAAGTTTAACAACACCAGGTTAAAGTCCAACGGGTTTATTTGGTAGCAAAAGCTACAGGCTTTCGGAGCCTTAAGCTCCTTCTTCATGTGAGTGGGAATTCTGTTCACAAACAGGGCATATAAAGACACAAACTCAATTTACAGAATAATGGTTGTCAGATACTTTACCAGGAAAGTGGCGTCCTGCACCACTACCTATCATCCAATAATGTGAGCCACACACAGGCAGACACATTCATCAATAAATCATCGCACTCACTCTGGCCCTGGTTGGTTTGTTTGAAAGTGCACCCAGAATTGTGTGTTCTGATTGGCCATCCTATTCCAAACCTGAATTGGCTAGCATGCTGCGATTGGCTGGATATACAACAGTTAGGGTGCTGATTGGTTGATTGTAACAGAAGCGTTCGATGGCTTGATGCTGTTTCAGTGAGCATGTGCAGTCAGGCATATGAATCAATAAAAGAATGCACTGATCCGGGCCCTGGTGTTGAAGTTGTGTAGTGAGCATTTGCATCGTATACAGGCAGATAAATCACTAAAGCAACAGACTTACTCTGTGCCTTGTTTTGAGGCAGCTTTGGAAATGGCTGCAAAAACGAGAAAAATCGAAGAGGAAAATCAGGACTTTCTGAATGGATGGATGAATCTATCCTGAAAGTCTTGATTTTCCTCTTTGATTCATTTGCATAAGTTCCAAATTTGCCTGGTTTCCCTGTGTGTTTGACTGACAATGAGAAATTCACCAACAAGAAATCAAACCTCGAGAGGTATTTGACTAAAATGCAGAGTGCTTTCTTTGCTAGTTATTTGATGGAGGAGCTGAAGAACAAGATGGAGAAATCTGGAACGTGTTTGCTCTGTGGTTGAGATCATTAGGTAGCTCACCTGCTGTTGGTTCGGTGGCAGTTCAAATGATTGTGAAGCAAGGAAAGCTGTTTACAGATGGTGAATATGTCAAAGAATGGGGCGTAACAGTGGCACAGTGGTTAGCATTGCTGCCTCACAGCACCAGGGACCCTGGTTCAATTCTGGCCTTGGATGACTGTCTGTGTGGAGTTTGCATGTTCTCCTCGTGTCTGTGTGGAGTTTGCATGTTCTCCTCGTGTCTGTGTGGGTTTCCTCCGGGTGCTCCAGTTTCCTCCCACATTCCAAAGACGTGCAGGTTAGGTGGATTGGCCTTGCTAAATTGCCTCTTAGTGTAAAGTAGCAGCTTAAATACGTAGGGTTACCTGAATAGGGCCTGGGTGGGATTGTTTTTGGTGTTGACTTGATGGGCCGAATGGCTTCCTTCTGCAATGTAGGTTCTATGAATGTTTTGTCAAAGTCTCAAAGCAGCTGTCCAATGATTTTTAAAAACAAATATGAAATTATTCAGAAAATTAAAGATGCACCTTTTTATCAGTGAGTGAATGCTGGAGCAAGGATAGTCAACGCCAGAAAAATGGGTCACATTATAAAGGCTTGTTAGGACAGACCAGCTTCCCTTGAGAAGAATATTCAGAAGAAGAATCTGGATACCTTTAAGAAGAAAGTGCATTCTATAAAAAGAATTTACAACATGGAAGAAAATAATTACAACCGTGAAAAAGAAATGTCTAGAAATATGACGAAGAGCTCCAACTGAACGTTTTATCCATACAGGGTGAATCACACAGATTCTGGGTGATTCTGAAGTTAAATGGACAACCTATTAGGATGGAGGTTGATACTGATGCTGCTGCATCTTTAATTCCTGAGACATACCAACAAAAGCTGAAGCATCTTCCTTTAAAACCAACTGATATGATTTTAAAGAGATACACGGAAGAGATTGTGTCATTAAAAAGTTACATCACTGTCAACATAAAGTTGAGTGGACAAACAGCGGAGTTGCCTCCGTGTGGTCTGTGGTAACTTTCCAGCTCTGTTTGGGAGATCATGGTTGGAGGAGATAAAGCTTAACTGGAGTGCTGTCAACAGATTGGTCGATGCCATAACAGACCTACAGCACCTTCTGGATAAATACCAGTGTATTCGAAGAGACACTTGGCTCAGTGAAGGGAGTTCAAGTGAATGTCAAGATAAAGCCTAATGGTCAACCAAAAAGTCTCAAAGCAAGAACAGTGCCAAATGCAATTTGTCCCAAGGTGGAAGAAGAATTAGCATGACTTGTTAACACTGGTGTCTTAGAGCCTGATACAATGAGTGACAGGGCTACCCCTATTGTACCTGTCATGAAAACAGATGGTTTCGTTTGTATTTGCGTGATTTAAAACAACCATAAATCTAGTGTTGTGTGCTGATCAACATCACCTTACTTTAATTGAAGATTTGTTTGCTGGGTTATCATGTGTGCAGAAATTCAGCAAGATTAATCTTTCACTGTTGCTTACCATTGCTATTCATGAAAGGTTTTTTCATTATACATGATAGCTGTTTGGAATAACATCCACACCAGCCCTCATCCAAAGATCGGTTGATCAAATTTTATGTGGTCTCTCTGGTGTACAATGTTACCTGGAATATATTCTAATTACAGGTTCAAGTGACCAGGAGCACTTGAATAATTTAGAAGCAACATTGGAACGTCTTTAAGTACATGGTCTGCGTATCAAGGAAGAAAAGTGTGGCTTTTTCCAGATGTCAGTCCAGTATTTGGGTCACTTTATTGATAGTAAAGGCCTGCATAAAGCAACTGAAAAGGTGGAAGCGATTTTTTAGGCACCACATCCGACGAATATGATGCAATTGAAGTACTTTATAGGATTAGCAAATTATTACGACAATGTGTTCGTAACTTAGCTCCATTATTGAAGACATTGCATAATTTTCTATGTGTGAAACAGTCATGGAACTGGGCAACAGAATGTGAGAAAGCATATCAGGAAGTCAAAGATGCTTTGCAGGAATTTGAAGTATTGGCTCACTTTAATCTGAGGCTATCATTACTGCTTGGCTTGTGAAGCTTCACCTAATTGAGTAGGGCAGTTGTTTTGCATATTATACCTTCGGGAGAAGAACAACTAGGAGCTTTTGCTTCACATATTCTGACTAATGCTGAATTTAACTAAGCTATAAAACGCAGTATAGTTTTTAGCGTACAAAGGTTTCATCATTATTTACATGGCCATTCATTTCATGTTCATTTCGACCCTTAACTACTTTTTTGGGCTGTACAAAGACATTCTGTTAGCTTCTGGCCGATTGCAAAGACGGTCACTGATCTTGTCTGCTCACTTTTACAATATGAAGTATTGTCAGAGTGGCATGCTAATGCTGATGCATTATCAAGCTTACCTTTCCCGATTGAACAGATGCCACCCACTAGTTTTGCTACTATGTTATTTTTCGCTTGTAGATCATTTGCCTGTGACAGCTTCTCAAGTTCAGAGATATATCAGAAAAGATCCTGTGATGGGGAAGGTGATGAATATGGAATTGAAAGGAACAATAGATGGAACGCATTGTCTGCATCCTGATTTGAAACTATATGCATCATATGGGTGGATGGTGGCGTAGTGGTTAGCACTGCACTCAACCCTGGAACATCTAGATAACAAAAACACCTATGTCAGACTCCTATTTATCGACTACAGGCTCGGCTCCTCACTCTATGATTAGATCCTGAACTTCCTAACCCACGAGACCACAATCAGTAAGGATAGGCAACAACCTCCTCCACGATCATCCCCAACACCGGTGCCCCACAAGACTGTGTTCTCAGCCCCTACAATACACCTATGACTGTGTGGTCAAATTCTCCTCCAACTCGATTTTCAGGTTTGCTGATGACACCACCGTAATGGGTCAGATCTCAAACAATAACAAGATGGAGTACAGGAAAGAGATAAAGGGTGGAATTCTCCCAAAAATGTCATAAGTGTCAATCGCGGGAAAACTGGAGTGATTCGTGCTGTTTTTTTCAGTGGGAGTTCACACTAGAATCTCCGACACTAGAACATAGAACATAGAACATAGAACAGTACAGCACAGAACAGGCCCTTCGGCCCACGATGTTGTGCCGAGCTCTATCTGAAACCAAGATCAAGCTATCCCACTCCCTATCATCCTGGTGTGCTCCATGTGCCTATCCAATAACCGCTTAAATGTTCCTAAAGTATCTGACTCCACCATCACTGCAGGCAGTCCATTCCACACCCCAACCACTCTCTGCGTAAAGAACCTACCTCTGATATCCTTCCTATATCTCCCACCACGAACCCTATAGTTATGCCCCCTTGTAATCGCTCCATCCACCCGAGGAAATAGTCTTTGAACGTTCACTCTATCTATCCCCTTCATCATTTTATAAACCTCTATTAAGTCTCCCCTCAGCCTCCTCCGCTCCAGAGAGAACATTCCTAGCTCCCTCAACCTTTCCTCATAAGACCTACCCTCCAAACCAGGCAGCATCCTGGTAAATCTCCTCTGCACTCTTTCCAGCGCTTCCACATCCTTCTTATAGTGAGGTGACCAGAACTGCACACAATATTCCAAATGTGGTCTCACCAAGGTCCTGTACAGTTGCAGCATAACCCCACCGCTCTTAAACTCCAACCCCCTGTTAATAAAAGCTAACACACTATAGGCCTTCTTCACAGCTCTATCCACTTGAGTGGCAACCTTTAGAGATCTGTGGATATGGACCCCAAGATCTCTCTGTTCCTCCACAGTCTTCAGAACCCTATCTTTGACCCTGTAATCCACATTTAAATTAGTCCTACCAAAATGAATCACCTCACATTTATCAGGGTTAAACTCCATTTGCCATTTTTCAGCCCAGCTTTGCATCCTATTTATGTCTCTTTGCAGCCTACAACAGCCCTCCACCTCATCCACTACTCCACCAATCTTGGTGTCATCAGCAAATTTACTGATCCACCCTTCAGCTCCCTCCTCCACGTCATTAATAAAAATGACAAATAGCAGAGGACCAAGCAATGATCCCTGCGGCACTCCGCTAGCAACCTGCCTCCAATCCGAAACTTTTCCATCCACCACCACCCTCTGTCTTCGATCAGACACAGTAAGAAGTTTAACAACACCAGGTTAAAGTCCAACAGGTTTATTTGGTAGCAAAAGCCACACAAGCTTTCGGAGCTCCAAGCCCCTTCTTCAGGTGAGTGGGAATTCTGTTCACAAACAGGGCATATAAAGACAGACTTAATTTACATGAATAATGGTTGGAATGCAAATACTTACAGCTAATCAAGTCTTTAAGAAACAAAACAACGTGAGTGGAGAGAGCATCAAGACAGGCTAAAAAGAGGTGTATTGTCTCCAGACAAGACAGCCAGTGAAACTCTGCAGGTCCAGGCAACTGTGGGGGTTACAAATAGTGTGAGATGAACCCAATATCCCGGTTGAGGCCGTCCTCGTGTGTGCGGAACTTGGCTATCAGTTTCTGCTCAGCGACTCTGCGCCGTCGTGTGTCGCGAAGGCCGCCTTGGAGAACGCTTACCCGAATATCAGAGGCCGAATGCCCGTGACCACTGAAGTGCTCCCCAACAGGAAGAGAACAGTCTTGCCTGGTGATTGATGAGCGGTGTTCATTCATCCGTTGTCGCAGCGTCTGCATAGTTTCCCCAATGTACCATGCCTCGGGACATCCTTTCCTGCAGCATATCAGGTAGACAACGTTGGCCGAGTTGCAAGAGTATGTACCGTGTACCTGGTGGATGGTGTTCTCACGTGAGATGATGGCATCTGTGTCGATGACCCGGCACGTCTTGCAGAGGTTGCTGTGGCAGGGTTGTGTGGTGTCGTGGTCACTGTTCTCCTGAAGGCTGGGTAGTTTGCTGCGGACAATGGTCTGTTTGAGGTTGTGCGGTTGTTTGAAGGCAAGAAGTGGGGGTGTGGGGATGGCCTTCGATCAGACAGCCAGTTACCTATCCAATCGGCCAACTTTTCCTCTATCCCACACCTCCTCACTTTCATCATAAGCCGACCATGGGGGACCTTATCAAACGCCTTACTAAAATCCATGTATATGACATCAACTGCCCTACCTTCATCAACACACTTAGTTACCTCCTCAAACAAATCTATCAAATTTGTGAGGCACGACTTACCCTTCACGAATCCGTGCTGACTATCCCGGATTAATCCGCATCTTTCTAAATGGTCGTAAATCCCATCCCTAAGGACCTTTTCCATCAATTTACCAACCACCGAAGTAAGACTAACCGGTCTATAATTACCAGGGTAATTTCTATTCCCTTTCTTAAACAGAAGAACAACATTCGCCATTCTCCAGTCCTCTGGCACTATCCCCATGGACAGCGAGGACCCAAAGATCAAAGCCAAAGGATACATTTCATCAGGCCCAGGGGACTTATCGACCTTCAGTTTATTCAAAACTGCCAGGACATCCTCCCTCCGAACATCTATTTCCTCCAGCCTATTAGCCTGTAACACCTCTTCCTCAAAAACATGGCCCCTCTCCTTGGTGAACACTGAAGAAAAGTATTCATTCATCACCTCGCTTATCTCTACTGACTCCATACACAAGTTCCCACTACTGTCCTTGACCGCCCCTAACCTCACCCTGGTCATTCTTTTATTCCTCACATAAGAGTAAAAAGCCTTGGGGTTTTCCTTGATCCGACCCGCCAAGGACTTCTCATGTCCCCTCCTAGCTCTCCTCAGTCCCTTTTTCAGCTCATTCCTTGCTGACTTGTAACCCTCAATCAAGCCATCTGAACCTTGTTTCCTCATCCCTACCTAAGCTTCCCTCTTCCTTTTCACAAGACATTCCACCTCTTTTGTGAACCATGGTTCCCTCACTTGGCCATTTCCTCCCTGCCTGACAGGGACATACCTATCAAGGACACCCAGTATTTGTTCCTTGAAAAAGTTCCACTTTTCATTAGTTCCTTTCCCTGACAGTTTCTGTTCCCAACTTATGCCCCCTAATTCTTGCCTAATCGCATCATAATTACCTCTCCCCCAATTGTAAACCTTGCCCTGCCATATGGCCCTATCCCTCTCCATTGCAATAACAAAAGACACCGAATTGTGGTCACTATCTCCAAAGTGCTCTCCCACAACCAAATCTAACACTTGGCCCGGTTCATTTCCCAGTACCAAATCCAATGTGGCCTCACCTCTTGTCGGCCTATCCACATATTGTGTCAGGAAACCCTCCTGCACACACTGCACAAAAACTGCCCCATCCGAACTATTTGACCTACAAAGGTTCCAATCAATATTTGGAAAGTTAAAGTCCCCCATGACAACTACCCTGTGACCCCCACACATATCCATAATCTGCTTAGCAATTTCTTCCTCCACATCTCTATTACTATTTGGGGGCCTATAGTAAACTCCTAACAACGTGACCGCTCCTTTCCTATTTCTAACCTCAGCCCATATTACCTCAGTGTGCAGATCCCCCTCGAAGTGCCTTTCCGCAGCCATTAAACTATCCTTGATTAACAATGCCACTCCTCCACCTCTTTTACCAGCTTCCCTACACTTACTGAAACATCTATACCCCGGAACGTCCAACAACCATTCCTGTCCTTGTTCTACCCACGTCTCCGTAATGGCCACAACATCGTAGTCCCAAGTACCAATCCACGCCCCAAGTTCATCTACCTTGTTCCGGATGCTCCTTGCATTGAAGTAGACACACTTCAACCCACCTTCCTGTCTACCGGTACCCACCCTTGACCCTGATACCTTCCCCAATACCTCACCACCCTCACTGACTTCCAGACTACAACTCCTTTTCCCACTCCCCTGACAAATTAGTTTAAACCCCCCTGAAGAGCCGTATCAAATTTCCCTCCGAGGATATTGGTGCCCCTCTGGTTCAGGTGCACCTTGTCCTGTTTGTACAGGTCCCACCTTCCCAGAATGTGTTCCAATTATCCACGTATCTGAACCCTCCCTCCTACACCATCCCTGCAACCACATGTTTAACTGCACTCTCTCCCTGTTCCTCAACTCGCTATCACATGGCACCGGCAACGTACCAGAGATGACCACATGTTTTGTCTTGGCTCTCAGCTTCCAGCCCAGCTCCAGAAATTCCTGCTTTAAATCCCCGTCCCTTCTCTTACCTATGTCATTGGTACCAATGTGTACCACGACTTGTGACTGTTTCCCCTCCCCCTTCAGAATCTGGAAAACACGGTCACTTTCTCAGCTTGCTCCAGTGGAACAATGAGGGGGAACCTCCCAGGTAACTGACTTTTAAAGTTAAAATAAAAACCCTTCCCAGACTCCTTAGCAGCCCACTTCCAGTTTTCACTTTAAACTTAAGAAAAATACTACTGCAAAAGTAAAGGCCAGAAAAAAACACACACGAGCTGACTAATTAATTAAATAAATAAATACTTCAATCAATCTCTCACCAGCACTATGAATGGCCACCTCTTTTGAAACTTCTGTCAAGTTGGTCAGACATGACCTCCCTTTAACAAAACAATGCTGATCGCTCTTGATTAGTCCCTGCCTCTCCAAATTAATTCTGTCTCCCATAACTGCTTCCAAGAGTTTCCCCAGCAGAGGTTAGACTGACTGGCCTATAGCTTCCTGCTTTATCTCTTCCTCCCTTCTTGAATAATGGTACCACAATGTCCTCCAGTCCTCTGGCACCATTCCAGTGGCTACAGAGGAATTGAAAATTATTGCCAGCACCCTTGCTATTTCTTCCCTTGCCTCACTCAACAGCCTAGGATAGATTACATCTGGCCCTGGAAATTTATTTACTTTCAAACCTGCCAGATTACTCAGAACCTCCTTTCTGTCTATGATAATTTCTTTAATTGTATCACAGTCCTTCTCCCTGATTCTATACCCACAAGTGAACACCGATACAAGGTATTCATTTAGAACCTTACCTACATCCTCCGGCTCCACATACATATAAATTACCACTGTGGCCCATAATGGGCCCTACTCTTTCCCTAGTTATCCTTTTACCCTTAATGTACTTGTAAAACATTTTCCTTTATTCTACCTGCCAGCATCCTTTCCTGTCCCTTTCGCTTTCCTATTTGCTTTTTGAGTTCCCTCTTGCACATTCTATACTCTTCTGGGGCTTCTGCTGTTTTGAGCCCTTGATGTCTGCTATAAGCCTCCCTTTTTCTCTTTATCCAATGCTGTATATCCCTCGATATCCAGGGTGCATGGTGGCACAGTGGTAGCACTGCTGCCTCGCAACGCCAAGGATCTGGATTCAATTCTGGCCTTGGGTAACTGCCTGTGTGGAGTTGGCACGTTCTCCCCGTGTCTCCGTGGGTTTCCTCCGGGTGCTCCAGTTTCCTCCCACACTCAAAAAATGTGTGGGTTAGGTTGACTGGCTATACTAAATTGCCCCTTAGTGTCAGAGGGATCAACAGGGTAAATATGTGGGGTTACGGGGATAGGGCCTGGGGGGTGGGATTGTTTGTCGGTGCAGGTTCGATGGGCCAAATGGCCTCCTTCTGCACAGGATTCTACAATTCAGTGGATTTGTTGATCCCACCCTTTTTCTTCATTGGAACATGTTGACCTTGTTCTCTCCCCATTTCTTCCTTGAATACGTCCCACTGTTCTGTCACAGATTTTCCTTCCATGCTACAATAGTTATTTCCTTTTTTTGTCTTTCGAATGTCTTTGCACCTATTGCAGTGGTCTTAATTTGTATCCACATCTTAATGAAACAGTTGATAAAAGCAAATTACTGCGGATGCTGGAATCTGAAACCAAAAGAGAAAACGCTGCAAAATCTCAACAGGTCTGGCAGCATCTGTAAGGAGAGAAAAGAACTGACATTTCGAGTCCAGATGAACTTTTATCAAAGCTTCCCAGTTCTTGGTTCGATGAAAGATTTCACTGATCTCCCAGTTTCCAGTTCTGTGTCAGGGTTCATTCAGGTATCCTTTACCCTTTACACATACTGTATAGTTTCTATATTTGATGCTTCTATGTGTAAACGGCACAATCCCTCTCTCTGGTACAGTACATACCTATGTGAGGGAAACATTACAAGCCAGATGAGGCATAACACACAGTCTTTGTGCTACATAATACTCTGTGGTGGGAATAGTTCACATATAGAAATGTAGAAAAGTACTGCATGGAAAGAGGCCATTTGGCCCAAGATTGCCTGCCAACCTTCCTGAAATAGCTGAGAGTTTCCCGGAATTGGCATCATTCTCCTGTTGGCTATTGAAAGCAAATGGGGAGATTTTAGAACATAGAACATAGAACAGTACAGCACAGAACAGGCCCTTCGGCCCACGATGTTGTGCCGAGCTTTGTCTGAAACCCAGATCAAGCTATTTCCTCCCTATCATCCCGAAGTACTCCATGTGCCTATCCAATAGCTTCTTAAATGTTCCTAAAGTTTCTGACTCCACTATCCCTGCAGGCAGTCTATTCCACACCCCAACCACTCTCTGAGTAAAAAACCACCTCGGACATCCTTCCTATATCTCCCACCATGAACCCTATAGTTATGCCCCCTAGTTACCACTCCATTCACCCGAGGAAATAGTCTTTGAACGTTCACTCTATCTATCCCCCCCATCATCTTATAAACCTCTATCAAGTCTCCTCTCAACCTCCTCCGCTCCAAAGAGAAAAGCCCAAGTTCCCTCAATCTTTCCTCATAAGACCTACCCTCCAAACCAGGCAGCATCCAGGTAAATCTCCTCTGCACTTTTTCCAGTGTCTCCACATCCTTCTTATAGTGAGGTGACCAGAACTGCACACAATATTCCAAATGTGGTCTCACCAAGGTCCTGTACAGTTGCAGCATAACCCCACGGCTCTTAAACTCAAACCCCCTGTTAATGAATGCCAACACACTGTAGGCCTTCTTCACGGCTCTATCCACTTGAGTGGCAACCTTCAGAGATCTGTTGGATATGAACCCCAAGATCTCTCTGTCCTCCACATTCTTCAGAACCCTACCTTTGACCCTGCAATCCACATTTAAATTTGTCCTACCAAAATGAATCACCTCGCATTTGTCAGGGTTAAACTCCATTTGCCATTTTTCAGCCCAGCTCTGCATCCTATCTATATCTCTTTGCAGCCTACAACAACCCTCCACCTCATCTACTACTCCACCAATCTTGGTGTCATCAGCAAATTTACTGATCCACCCTTCAACCCCCTCCTCCAAGTCATTTATAAAAATGACAAATAGCAGAGGACCAAGCACTGATCCCTGTGGCACTCCGCTGGTAACCGGTTTCCAGTCCAAAAATCTTCCATCCACCACCACCCTCTGTCTTCTGTTAGATAGCCAGTTACCTATCCAATCGGCCAAACTTCCCTCTATCCCACACATCCTTACTTTCTTCATAAGCCGACCATGGAGGACTTTATCAAACGCCTTACTAAAATTTTGAAATGTTGTTTAGGTAAATGAATGAATCTGCTGTTGTTGAATATGCCACGTACTGGCACTGATTTTGGTCGTGCCCATGTACTGCACTCATAAACATTCGTCGCCAGTGTTTTCCAGCCGAAAAAGTTGCAGGCTCGGTTCTTACATGAAGCTTTAGAGAAGGGTAAATATCAGTAACAGAATGGCGTGGGGGGCGGGTGTGTGTGTGTGTGTGTCAGTGTGAGGTATGTGCATGTCAGTGTGTGTGTGTGTCAGTGTGAGAGCTGTTTGAGTGTGTCAGGATGGAATTGGGGTTGTACTGGCCTTGTCATTTCCCCCATCAGTACTGAGTACTGGACTGCACAGTGGTTTAGCACTGCTGCCAGGGATCCAGGTTCAATTCCCGGCTTGGATCACTGTCTGTGCAGAGTTTGCATGTTCTCCCTGTGTCTGCGTGGGTTTCCTCTGGGTGCTCCAATTTCCTCCCACAGTCCAAACGAAATGCTGGTTAGGATCATTGGCCATGCTAAATTCTCCCCCCAGTGTGCCCGAACAGGCGCCGGAGTGTGGCGACTAGGAGATTGTCACAGTATTTTCATTGCAGTGTTAATGTAAGCCTACTTGTGACGCTAATAAATAAACTTTAAAAACATTAAGTGTTTAACTTTTGTGAGGACCAGGTCCTTTTACATGCAAAGACATAGATTGTGTGCGGCCACTGGGAGGGTATCCAGAAAATTCAATGGCTTGTGATCGGTGACAATCAGGAATTTCCACCCATAAAAGGTATTGATGGAATTATTTTAATCCAAATATTACCACCAATCCTTCTTTTCAATGTGGGCATCCTTCCTTTCTGCTATGGCCAAGATCCTAGATGTGGAGATGCTGGCGTTGGACTGGGGTGAATACAGTAAGAGTTGTAACAACACCAGGTTAAAGACCAACAGGTTTATTTGGTAGCAAATGCCATTAGCTTTCGGAGCGCTGCTCCTTCGTCAGATGGAGTGGAAATGTGCTCTCAAACAGGGCACAGAGACACAAAATCAAGTTACAGAATACTGATTAGAATGCAAATCCCTACAACCAACCAGATCTTAAAGATACAGACAACGTGGGTGGAGGGAGCATTAAGCACAGGTTAAAGAGATGTGTATTGTCTCCAGACAGGACGGCCCGCAAGTCCAGGAGGCAAGCTGTGGGGGTTACTGATAATGTGACATAAATCCAACATCCCGGTTTAGGCCGTCCTCATGTGTGCGGAACTTGGCTATCAGTTTCTGCTCAGCGACTCTGCGCTGTCGTGTGTCATGACACCTTCACGACGGAACAATCTCATTAGTGACAGACAGCATGGTTTTGTAAGAGGGAGGTCGTGCCTTACAAATTTGGTGGAGTTTTTTGAGGAAGTAACAAAAACGGTTGATGAAGGAAGGGCCGTGGATGTCGTCTATATGGATTTCAGTAAGGCATTTGACAAAGTCCCACATGGCAGGTTGGTTAAGAAGGTTAAGGCTCATGGGATACAAGGAGAAGTGGCTCGATGGGTGGAGAACTGGCTTGGCCATAGGAGACAGAGGGTAGTGGTCGAAGGGTCTTTTTCCAGCTGGAGGTCTGTGACCAGTGGTGTTCCGCAGGGCTCTGTACTGGGACCTCTGCTATTTGTGATATATATAAATGATTTGGAAGAAGGTGTAACTGGTGTAATCAGCAAGTTTGCGGATGACACGAAGATGGCTGGAATTGCGGATAGCGAAGAGCATTGTCGGGCAATACAGCAGGATATAGATAGGCTGGAAAATTGGGCGGAGAGGTGGCAGATGGAATTTAATCCGGATAAATGCGAAGTGATGCATTTTGGAAGAAATAATGTCGGGAGGAGTTATACAATAAATGGCAGAGTCATCAGGAGTATAGAAACACAGAGGGACCTAGGTGTGCAAGTCCACAAATCCTTGAAGGTGGCAACGCAGGTGGAGAAGGTGGTGAAGAAGGCATATGGTATGCTTGCCTTTATAGGACGGGGTATAGAGTATAAAAGCTGGAGTCTGATGAGGCAGCTGTATAGAACGCTGGTTAGGCCACATTTGGAGTACTGCGTCCAGTTCTGGTCGCCGCACTACCAGAAGGACGTGGAGGCATTGGAGAGAGTGCAGAGAAGGTTTACCAGGATGTTGCCTGGTATGGAGGGTCTTAGCTATGAGGAGAGATTGGGTAGACTGGGGTTGTTCTCCTTGGAAAGACGGAGAATGAGGGGAGATCTAATAGAGGTATACAAGATTATGAAGGGTATAGATAGGGTGAACAGTGGGAAGCTTTTTCCCAGGTCGGAGGTGACGATCACGAGGGGTCACGGGCTCAAGCTGAGAGGGGCGAAGTATAACTCAGACATCAGAGGGACGTTTTTTACACAGAGGGTGGTGGGGGCCTGGAATGCGCTGCCAAGTAGGGTGGTGGAGGCAGGCACGCTGACATCGTTTAAGACTTACCTGGATAGTCACATGAGCAGCCTGGGAATGGAGGGATACAAACGATTGGTCTAGTTGGACCAAGGAGCGGCACAGGCTTGGAGGGCCGAAGGGCCTGTTTCCTGTGCTGTACTGTTCTTTGTTCTTTGTTCTATCTCTTTAACCTGTGCTTAATGCTCCCTCCACCCACATTGTCTGTATCTTTAAGATCTGGTTGGCTGTCGGGATTCGCATTCTAATCAGTATTCTGTAACTTGATTTTGTGTCTCTGTGCCCTGTTTGAGAGCACATTTCCACTCCATCTGACGAAGGAGCAGCGCTCTGAAAGCTAATGGTATTTGCTACCAAATAAACCTGTTGGACTTTAACCTGGTGTTGTTAAAACTCTTACCAAGATCCAAGAGCCATATGCCATTGGCCGTTCCTCGCCATTTGGCCATCTATGTGCTAATCTTGTCCTGATGCCATATGAGACGCACCACAGGTTAGCACTAACTCTTTTCAAGGATTGTAATGTGTCAAGACATTTGACGATGATAGCTGTTGCTTTATTGTCTTAAAACCAAGTCTTGACAGGCAGACCATTCCCGAGCTTGACCTTTTTTAGCAGTTGATGTAGCAGAATCAAGATGGAAGCCCGATTTGATATAAATTTTCCACAGTACGTCACCAGCCCTAGAAACAACCGTAACTCCTGAATGGATGTCTTTAATCACCATCAGATCGGTCACTTGAGGTTCCAAGAAGATGCATTTCTCTCTTCTTAGGCGTGCACCAGCCCTTGAAAAATGACAAAGGACTTCCTCCAGGTTCTGTAGGTGTTCTGTCTTTGTTTTATCTGTGATCAGAACATCATCCAAGTTAATGGCCACCTGGGGTAAACCTGTAATATGTTCTCCATTGTTCTCTGAAAAATTGCACAGGCTGATGATACCCCAAAAGGTAACCTTGTGTATTGATCGAGGCCCTTTAGAATATCGATGGTGGAATATTTCTGCGAATCCTCATCCAGCTGCAACTGCAAATAAGCATCACTCATATCTAATTATATCTAATAGGGAATGAACCTGGGCAGGTGTCAGATCTATCAGTGGAAGAGCATTTTGGGGATAGTGATCATAACTCTATCTCCTTTACACTAGCATTGGAGAGAGACAGGATCAGCTGAGCTAGGAAAGTGTTTATCTGGAGTAAGGGCAACTATGATGCTCTTAGGCAGGAAATTAGAGGCATAAATTGGAAGGAGGTTTTCTCAGGGAAATGTATGGAAGAAATGTGGCAAATTTTCAAGGAAAATTTGTCTGGAGCTCTGCACGGCAATGTTCCGGTGCGACGGGAGTTATGGTAGG
This sequence comes from Mustelus asterias, assembly GCF_964213995.1. Taxonomy (NCBI): domain Eukaryota; kingdom Metazoa; phylum Chordata; class Chondrichthyes; order Carcharhiniformes; family Triakidae; genus Mustelus; species Mustelus asterias. The sequence goes on from NC_135813.1 coordinate 45,835,963, forward strand.
TTACAGGAACCGCGGTGCACGAAAGCTGTAACAGATTTAGTCAGGAAGAAAAGAAAAGCCTACAAAAGGTTCAAGGAGTGAGGTAATGTTAGAAATCTAGAAGAGTATACGACTAGTAGGAAGGAACTAAAGAGGGAAATTAGAAGAGCCAGGAGGGGTCATGAGAAGGCCTTGGCAAACAGGATAGAGGAAAACCCCAAGGCATTCTACAAGTATGTGAAGAGCAAGAGGATAAGATGTGAAGGAGTAGGACCTATCAAATGTGACGGTGGGAAAGTCTGTATTGAACCGGTAGAAATAGCAGAGGTACTCAATGAATACTTTGTTTCAGTATTCACAGTGGAAAAGGATCTTGGTAGTTGCAGTGCAGACTTGCAGTGGACTGAGAAGATTGAGCATGTGGGCATGAGGAAAGAGGATGTGTTGGAGCTGTTGAAAAGCATCAAGTTAGATAAATCGCCGGGACCGGATGGGATGTACCCCAGGTTACTGTGGGAGGCGAGGGAAGAGATTGCTGATCCTCTGGTGATGATCTTTGCGTCATCAATGGAGACGGGAGAGATTCCGGAGGATTGGAGGATGGCGGATGTGGTTCCGTTATTCAAGAAAGGGAGAAGAGATAACCCCGGAAATTATAGACCGGTGAGTCTAACCTCAGTGGTAGGTAAGTTGATGGAGAAGATCCTGAGAGGCAGGATTTATGAACATTTGGAAAGGAATAGTATGATCAGAAGTAGCCAGCACGGCTTTGTCCAAGGCAGATCATGCCTTACGAGTCTGATTGAGTTTTTTGAAGATGTGACTAGACACTTAGACGGGGGAAGAGTGGTAGATGTGGTTTATATGGATTTCAGTAAGGCGTTTGATAAGGTACCCCATGCAAGGCTTATGGAGAAAGTGAAGGGGCATGGGATACAAGGGGACGTTGCTTTGTGGATTCAGAACTGGCTTGCCCACAGAAAGCAAAGAGTGGTTATAGATGGGTCTTTTTCAGAGTGGAGGTCGGTCACCAGTGGGGTGCCCCAGGTATCTGGTCTGGGACTCTTGCTCTTTGTGATTTTTATAAATGACCTGGATGAGGAAGTGGAAGGATGGGTTGGCAAGTTTGCTGATGACACAAAGGTTGGAGGTGTTGTGGATAGTATAGAGGGATGTCAGCAGTTGCAACGAGACATAGATAAGATGCAAGACTGGACGGAGAAGTGGCAGATGGACTTCAACCCAGATAAGTGTGTGGTGGTTCATTTTGGCAGGTCGAATAGGATGGAAGAATATAATATTAAGGGTAAGACGCTTGGCAGTGTGGGAGAACAGAGGGATCTTGGGATCCGGGTTCATAGGACGCTCAAAGCAGCATCGCAGATGGAGGCTGTGGTTAAGAAGGCGTATGGATTACTGGGCTTCATCAAAGAGGAATTGAGTTTAGAAATCGGGAGATAATGCTGCAGCTGTATAGGACCCTGGTCAGACCCCACCTGGAGTACTGTGCCCAGTTCTGGTCGCCTCATTACAGAAAGGATGTGGAAGCCATAGAACGGGTGCAGAGGAGATTTACAAGGATGTTGCCGGGATTAAGTGGTATGCCTTATGAGGATAGGTTGAGAGAGCTAGGTCTATTGTCCTTGGAGAGGCGAAGGATGAGAGGTGACCTGATAGACGTGTATAATAAGTTGAGAGGTATTGATAGAGTGGATTCTCAGAGGCTTTTACCCAGGGCTGAAATGGTTGTCACGAGAGGCCACAGGTTTAGGGTGCTGGGGAGTAGGTATAGAGGAGATGTTAGGGGTAAGTTTTTCACTCAGAGGGTGCGTGGAATCGGCTGCTGGTAGTGGTGGTGGAAGCAGATTCGATTGAGTCTTTTAAGAGACTTTTGGATTGGTTCATGGAGGTTAGTAAGATAGAGGGTTATAGATTCTTATACGGATAGATGGATTCCTGATCGGTAAGGGAATTAGGGGTTATAGGGATCAGGCGGGTAAGTGGAACTGATCCACTTCAGATCCACCATGATCTTATTGAATGGCGGGGCAGGCTCGAGGGGCTAGATGGCCTACTCCTGCTCCTATTTCTTATGTTCTTATGTTCTTAGATGAGCCTAGAAGGTAAGAAAATTGTTCGGCGCAACTTGTGGGCCGAAGGGCCTGTTTGTGCTGTAGCTTTTCTATGTTCTATGTTCTAATTTTAAGAATAAGAGTCCCCCGATCAACTTTGCACATACATCCTTGATCCGGGGTAGTTGGGTATTTGTCCAAATGTGAATAGTGGTTTATTGTTTGTTTAAAGTCCCCATAAAGATGGACTGAACCATCTGGCTTCAAAATAGGCACAATCGGTGCTGCCCATTTCGCAAATTGGACAGGTTTTATGATACCTTTTCATTCTAGTCTTCTAATTTCTTTCTTCCTTAAAGCAAATGATACCAGGTGAGCCTTGTAAAACCCCAGTACTACATCCTAGTCGACATGTAATATCACTTTGGCTCCTTTTATTCTTCCTCGCTCTTCTCAGAAAACTTCTGGGTATTTGAGCAGGACTTCACTCGAGCAGCCATTTTCTAACTGGAAGATGTTCACCCAATCCAGGTGGATTTCTCTCAACCAGTTTCGCCCCATTAGGCTCGGGATCGAGCCCTCCACTACTATCATGGTAACCGAACCAGTTGCCTTTCTGAAGAGGCAAGAACAAAGGCTGTCCCCACAACTCGCAGAGATTCCCCTGGATAAGTTGTCAGTCTTGATTAAAATTAGGGGTTGGAGTCCAGTGCGAATTTTACTGAACACTGATTCTCCAACCATGGATATGGCCCCGCCTGTATTGATCTCCATAAATATTGGATGTCCATTTAATCTTACCATTTTCTTAATTGGGTCCGATCTTGACATTGCTGTGCCATTTAATTGTTCCAAGTTGGATGTAGGTGGACCTTCTAGGGTGTGCACTCTCCTGGACACTGGTCCACATGTCGTTTTCCTAAATCTAGGTCTTAGAAACATTGAAACATAGAACTTTTTAGCCTGTCTTGATGCTCTCTCCACTCGCATTGTTTGTATCTTAAAGACTTGATTAGCTATAAGTATTCGCATTCCAACCATTATTCTGTAAATTGAGTTTGTGTCTTTATATGCCCTGTTTGTGAACAGAATTCCCACTCACCTGAAGAAGGGGCTTGGAGCTCCGAAAGCTTGTGTGGCTTTTGCTACCAAATAAACCTGTTGGACTTTAACCTGGTGTTGTTAAACTTCTTACTGTCTTTATTGCTCCCCACATCTTTTCTAAACATTTACAGTTCAAACCTTTCAAATGCGGGAATCCTCTTATTAAAGCTGTGCTCACAGATGAGGTTTATGAAACATAATGTTACTTTCTACTAATGGTATTAATCCAGGGGCAGGGAGCCAGCTGAGTGTTTTACAGAGAAGTTAATGTAATAAAAACTGGTGAGACGTATGAAAATATTGTGACTCACTGTTATCTGTCGTATACTTTGGTACAAAGTCACGGTCAACTGTGAAGCAGTCTCTGCACAGGAAGATCCAGCTGCTCCTGTTGATCCTGTATCACAGTGACATGCAGGGTAAGTGATGTCAGATAGGATCTGTGGTAATATGGCTCAACATGCTGAGAGCCGAGATTTGGGACTCTAGATGTAACCTTCTCAGCGATCCTGCAAGTGAGTGTGTATCTTTGGTCCCACAGGCCTTGTGAACGAAGATGATTTTGAACACTGACCAGAGTGGCGTGCGAACTGATCCACCCCATATTCCAGAAGCAACCTCAACAGACACAATGCTCGATTCTCAAAAGGTAAGCATTATGGGTTCAGCCTTTAAACAGTGGACTGCACTGTACTCACCCACACAATTAGTGTGTCTGGTTTGATATTATTATTTATTTATTAGTGTCACAAATAGGCTTACATATACCCAGGCGCGAACATTGTCCAAGTGTGTCTGAGTGTGTTTGTGTGTCAGTGTGTGAAAGGTGTGAATGTGTGTGTGTCAGTGATAGTGTGTAAGAGGTATCAGTGTGAGTGCGTGTGTCGGTGTGTGTTTGATTTGATTTATTATTGTCACATGTATTAACATACAGTGAAAAGTATTGTTTCTTGCGCGCTATACAGACAAAACATACTGTTCATAGAGAAGGAAATGAGAGAGTGCAGAATGTAGTGTTACAGTCATAGCTAGGATGCAGAGAAAGATCAACTTAATGCGAGGTAGGTCCATTCAAAAATCTGACAGCCGCAGGGAAGAAGCTGTTCTTGAGTTGGTTGTTACGTGACCTCAGACTTTTGTATCTTTTTCCCGAAGGAAGATGGTGGAAGAGGGAATGTCCGGGGTGCGTGGGGTCCTCAATTATGCTGGCTGCTTTGCCGAGGCAGCGGGAAGTGTAGACAGAGTCAATGGATGGGATGCTGGTTTGCGTGATGGATTGGGCTACATTCACGACCTTTTGTAGTTCCTTGCGGTCTTGGGCAGAGCAGGAGCCATACCAAGCTGTGATACAACCAGAACGAATGCTTTCTATGGTGTATCTGTAAAAGTTGGTGAGAGTCATAGCTGACATGCCAAATTTTCTTCGTCTTCTGAGAAAATAGAGGCGTTGCTGGGCTTTCTTAACTATAGTGTCGGCATGGGGGGACCAGGACAGGTTGTTGGTGATCTGGACACCTAAAAACTTGAAGTTCTCAACCCTTTCTACTTCGTCCCCATTGATTTAGGCAGGGGCATGTTCTCCTTTACGCTTCCTGAAGTCGATGACAATCTCCTTCATTTTGACACACACAGTGTGTGCGTGTCGGTGTGTGTGTGTGTGCGCAGAGGTTTGTGAGATGGGTGAAGATTGGAGAGCTGTGCAGTTACAGTCTGACCTGCTGTATCTGCCAAAGCTGCACACTAACGTTGGAGCCTCAGAGTCACTCTGCGATGTGTTCAACTCAGAATCTGGCTGGATTTTCAAAGTGGGCTGGGGATCCCGAATGCAGTTTGTGTGGAGGCTCATTGGCTTCTGGAG